>NC_072740.1:75909098-76209098 GCF_026930045.1 Uloborus diversus
GTCAGAAAGCAGAACAGCACCTTAAAACTCTCAGAATCTTTTAAATACAGTTTTTTATATTTTCGTGCAAACTTTTCTTCGCGGTTTTTCATTAGAATAATGCAATGTTTATCACTTTTAGTAAATACCCCAATCATCTGTACGTACAGAACTATTGCTTTTTTTTTAGTGCCCACAAGGAGCACCTGCCCTCCTTCAACATTTCAATCCACTTTTTTCATGGCGGAGCACATTCAGAAAACATTTTACACTGTAAGAAAACACTCATTAGCGTAAAGCTTGACCACGGAGAGATGGCGGATGACCTTGAAGCAGGAACATTATTTGTATCTTTCGTAATATGTAAAACCACCTAGAAAGCCCCGAGTAGTAAGGGGCGGATTCTCACTGATCCCATCTATTACAAAACATTATAACAAAGAACCTATTACGAATGATACAAACGGTATTTTCGCTCCAACGTCATCCACCATCTCTTTGTGGTCAAGCTTTACCTGGAAAGTAATGGGTAGCAAGTGAGCTTAATTTTCGCCAGTAACACATCTGGATAAAGCTAACCTAGAATCTTTTTGACAAATTTAGACACCTTTCCAATAAATGTCGGTTATATTTATGGGATTTATCAGGAGCCTTCTAAGAAAACTTAGATTTGTTTATAGCACGTAATATGCATTTTCCTGATTTACTAGAAAAACTAATAAAGCGGCTATGGCCACAGCCAAGGCAGAATTGCAAGCAAATATCGGAGAGCTTATTTGACTACTCCAAATGCAAAGCTACAATATTCCAGAGTCTACATTCGAGCACTTGTATGGGGCAAAATAATGAATCGTAGAATATGTAGAAACACGTCCGCCATTTTGAAGCAAAACGACGCTTTCTTCCTACGTTTGCTATGGTAAAAAGGAGCGTTTTGCTTCTTAACTGTGGTTTGTTATTAACTCCATGTTAATCCACAATCAATAAGCAAAAACGTTACTTCGTTACGGCAGACTTAGAAAGAAAGCGGCCTTAGAAAGAAAGCGGCCTTTAGCCCCAAGATAGCTGACATGTCACTACTTAAGCTACTACTATCTGGAACTATACTTTGGATCTACGGTTACTATTGAAGACGAATCATCTAATAAAGAAGCTGTGAATATCTTCATACTGGTAGCTAAATATGTTTTGAACCACAGTGAAAAGTCTGCATTCGTGAAACTTGTAGTGATTCTGGAAACTTTTCGCAATGCGCTTGTTTTTAGCATGAAGCTGGTGGAAATCCTTGAAATCCCGGAACGCTTCCCAAAAATAATCTGTAACTTTTCGGCATTTTCTTACACTAGTTCACATTCAGGAAACTGGAATCACTTTTCCCGATTTAAACTGATAAAAAAAGCTTGTTCCCAATGTGAAGGGAATTTGCAGTGTAAGCTTCGATAAGACTAAGTATCAGTTTTTACTGTTAATAATTATCATTAAATTATTTTAACTCCACGATATCCTACAATAAAGAAAAGAAATATTTCCTTGCGTTGAAGGTTGCTTAAACACTTACAAACCACAATGTGAGCTCATCATTTGTTAGTAAAACGTTTTAATTGCCAAATGTTTCTGGAAATTTCCCACAGCAACTTTTACGAGGCAAAGATTTATAAAAAGATATTTGTTAGACCTTGAGAAAAGTATGTAAAACTAAACACAGCTGCTTTATATCTTTCTCGGAAAATATTAAAAGAAATTTTATGGATTTTGGATAAGAGGATGTAGTTTTGTAATAGGAGCCATGAAATTATATGCATCTCATAACATTTTATTTCACTTAAAATTTTAATCTGGTTTGATAATTTTTCAAATTAAAATAATTTTTCGACTTCAATCACGTACACTACGCGTATAAAAATTGCTCAAAAATTGACTCTCATCGACTTCTGGGTTGATGTACACTTTTCCCTCCAGGATCCTCCGAACCTACCACTGTTTGTGGTTTAACCAGTTAGATGGGACACTGAAGACAGCTCTGGTGTTTTGATACAGACCAGAAACAGAGCAATCTCTAGTTCAGCACCCCCAGAGAAATCGTTTCAGTTGGAGAACTTTTTGGCCACGCGCATATTTAACGTCCCCCAGTCACCATTAATGAAGATGGTGGATATTCGACCGTCTAGGATTGAACCCGGGACCCTCTGGTCACAAGTCCGATGTCTTACTGATTAGACCACCATGGCCGGGTTCATCTACAGTCAATTGATTTTCAGAAAGAAGTTAGCTTGTGAGATGATTCGTGTAATTGACTCCTCCTAAATGACGGGTCTGACGCATAAAGAACTTCCGCACCTTAAATATTTCTAATTATGAAAGATTCTTCTAGTTTTTTACTTTTCAAATGGTATGTTGAAATGTAGAGTTGTAGATTGCAGTGAAATTCTTTATTATATACGACAGGGGTTCTTAAACTTTTTCGACTCACGGCAACCTTTGACGAAATAGAATTTTTTTGCGGCACCCTAGTCCATCTCTATTAGATAAGGTAAATACGCTAAATAAGGCCATTCTAGTGTTCATAACCAAATATCATGCTCATTTATGACTGAATTGGCATCAGTTTTTGCATATTCATCAGGTGTCTTTTTGGGCTACAATCTACTTTTCTAGGATATCAAATCATAGGAAAAAATGGCGGCATCCTTAGACAATTGTTCTCTTTGAATTTATCAAATACATAAATTAGGCTTCAAGAAGAACAAACAGCTTTTTTTAAGTCAAATAAACTACAGTGAATCACGGAAAAATAAAACCTACCGTAAAATGAGATAAGATAGTTTTGACATCTTTCTTCTGTTATAACTTTTGCTACATTGTGCCTGTTAATCAAAAACTGCTTGTTGAAAAGGCTTAATCATAAGTCAGGCTTTATGATGACGATAAAGACACGATATAGCGAATTTTTATTATGTTTCATTAAAAAATGGGGGGAGGGGGTGACTTTATTGGTCTACATGGCCTTATTGGACACATTCACCTAACATACATGTGGATACCATGGATATCGCGGCACCCCTTGCCTCTTTTCACGGCACCCAGTTTGAGAACCACTGATATATGACATTTTCTCATAATTAGAGACTGCACGCTAATCTAAGCGATTTCTAAAGAAAATATGGCACAGAGCTTACATGAAGAATTTACTGCTAAAAAAAGCTTTTTGGACATATAACTTACGCATATTGCAGAATGAAATTAAAGTATGTTTAACCGTAATGAAAATTGTTAACCCTAAAGTGGTATCATCAGTTGGTATCATCATTCTTCTGTCAAAGTGTTGCCATCAGTTATTCTGCAGATAATGCAGGTAACGCACAGATTAACCTAGTTAATCTGCAGATTAACTGTTCGGATCTCTTAAATTAATTTGTGCATTAATCTGTAGAATAAAGGATTTCTGCATTCTAGCGCTACCAAAACTACTAATTAGTGGTGATTTCATATGTATATTTTACTTAACCAGTCAAACCTCATATACATTTTGCAAGGAACTGTTGTTCTAAACACGCATTTTTTAATGATATAATGTAAGAGGTTGTAAATATTCGTCATCGCGAATTTCTTAGTTATTGCTCTGGTCATGAGAAAATCCTTAAGTTCTCGACTTTCAGTTCATTTCACCTGGTTCCCTGTGTCAACAAGGCAAGTGAGGAGTCATGAATCGCTCGGATCCGGCATTGCGTGATACACACAAAATGGCGCTCATTCGTAACTTTTCTGGAAGAAAATTCTCAGAAACGGATTCAATAACCAGTAGTATGATGTCTTTTGGTGACGATATGGAGGTCCCCAAGTTCATATTCACCGCTGAAGATGGAGTAAATCGTTTAATTGTGCTAGAAGAGGAGGACACACAAACCTGCAAAAGCGAGGTAATATTTGTTTTTCTGCAACTCAGTGTGTGCTTGTGTGCTACTTGATAAATCACTGCAAAATGCTGTACAAATATTAATGTTTTGTGGGATTCCAATAGATTAACTGTTCGGTCAATTATCTTTTGTGCGATAAAGTGAAGATTTTCAATCTTTTAGGTAACCTTTTATGCATCGTGCTTGTTTCAGCATGACTTATTTCGATTGGTGAAAGGTAAGATATTCAAATGAGAAGTTTAAGTACCAATATAATATTTAATTATCATATTGGTACTTAAATAACTTTAAATGCAGCAATTATTTTTAATGAACTATTGATCCCTAAATTGTTCTTAGAGATGACTTTGTTTGGAGTATTTAGCATATTTTGTATTATTCTTCAAAGATTTTGAACCTAATGTACAGATACATTTTTATTTTTACACAAAAATGAGCTATGCATTATAATGGCCCAGAGTGTGTTTAAACAGCATACTTCTGCCGTTTTCTACCTTTCATTTTAATCTTAATAGTGAAGTTATTATTGAACGCCAAAAATGATTTTGGTAACGCTTTAAAATGTTTATTAACATACATGGATGCATAAGTAACATATAGTTAAGTATTGTTTCACTTATAAATGAAAATCAATATGAACATTGCATTTGACAATGCAGTAGTAAATGTTCAGAGAACCTGTTCCAAAACCGTTTTTTTTTTCCCTTTGTGTATAGTGACATTTTCATATGTTTTTTCTAATTATTTGGAAATGGATTTGTTTCTGACTAGCATACTACCGTACTAAGCACAAAAGTCGTATCTGTAGCTGAGCTCAAAGTGAGAAAGTTTTATACCTCTATATATTTGATTGAGATTTCACTTTTTCAGATTTTTTTTTTTTTTTTTGTAAATAGTTTTTTCATTCACAAATTACCGTAAAGCTATGTAGGATGTAGGTAATATATGTTATAAAGGATCACGTCGTGACTACAACTCAGTTTTGATAAAATGTGCAGATACGACTTTTGTGCTAAACACAACAGTATATTTCAGAGGTTTCTTAATTTAAGTACTTTATTTGCATGCACTGAACAAATTATAGCATTTTATTTATTTGAGACTTGTTTCACCTTACCTATATATTCCACATGCTACGTAAGCTGATGATCAATCCAATAAGTCTCGAATGACTTGAAAAAAAATGTTATTCAGTTCTCAACCTATGGGGAACGCTGCTAGGAAGATGGGGGGGGGGGGGATGAGTGTACCAAAGATAATTTTGAAACATTGATTGATTTACAAAAAGAAAAACAAATCATACTTCGATGTAATAAGACGTTAAACACACACTTTCCCTGTTAAAACATGTATATTTAACCCTTTGAGGCACGAACTATTTTCCGAAAAACTGACAAAAAATGATCGAATTTTTTTTGACTGATTATGAATATATAGGAATAGTGTAAGTTTTTTTTTTCTTTTTTTTTTGCAATTTCAGTTACTTGCCGAGGAGGGTGACTAGGAAGCGAGGGATGGGGTTATAGTTATTTTTAAGGCATGGGTATTCAAGTGTAAATGATTTCGCTATTCATTTATTTTGAATTTTAAAACATTAAAATGAAATGTTCATAATTACAAGGTTAAAATGATTAAAAACCCAATGAAAATGGTGTATTACATTTTCCACACCGAGACACTGCTTTATAATAAAGAATTACTAGCAAGCTGATGGTTAATTTGCATAATGCTCGACTGGGTTTATATAAGAAACATGTACCGTAAGTAGTTTCATTTATGGTAAATAAGTTTAATTATAATATGCTGTATCTAGTTTTACTAGCATTAATCGTCGACGAGCATTAGAAATGGAATACCGCAGAACGAAAAGGAGAGATCGAGAGGAGAACGAAAAGGTTCAAAACTGAAGCAGAACATGCCAGTACGAAAGAAGCTTCAATAGTGGGAATAAAGCAGTAAACAAGTTTTAATGAAAGACGAGTTAATACAGAGAGGGATATCTAAAAGCATAAAACATCTTAGAAAAAAAATTAATTGTATTAATTTAAAAAAAAAACGCACTGAAAAAGAAAATGAAATCTTTTATTTATTTTTGTGCGATTTTCTTTGAGTTAAGAGAGAGAATGATAAAAATCATGAAACATCTTAGAAAAATTAGTTCATCGTATTAGTTTTAAAACGCACTGAAAAAGAAATCAAATCGTTTATTTATTTATTTATTTATTTTTTTAAACTCTTTTACTGCTTTTCAGTCCTCTTCCAGTTTAGATAAAATAATGCATAGTTAAACGAAGAAATGAAAAATTAAAAGAAAAAAAAAACACTTAAAACCTGTATTACGATCATATATATTTCTTTAGTTTTATTTTTATCTTTGTATTTGACTTAATTTAATTAATTAAATTACTTATTCATTCAAATATTAAGATTTGTGTTTTTCACGCTACCCTAATATGATGTAAAAAATAAGTGACTCATCAGACTTTAATGTATTTAACTTCACCCTGCGTAAAATGCGGACTAGTCACGTGAATAAAATGCGTATGCTGTCGCTCGTCTATTTCAGATAACATTCTGAGCAATATTTATCCATACTTTTTATTAAAATCAAGATTTCAAATATTATCGGAGTAAAACTTCTTATACTGAAGATTTTTATGGTTCAGAAGCAAAAAATATGTTACATTATCGGTATATTTTAAGTTTAAGTATCAGTTTATTTCAAGTTCCGTTGGAGACTGTTTCACTTAACTTTTGCGTGATACTAAGCAGGTGTACATACTATATAAAACTGATTCATTGCATCACGTGTCAATGTTCTGGTATTCGGAATACTCTTCGTGCATCAATGCAATATTCCGATTTTATTGCTGTGGAAATAAAAGGAGTCACGCTGTTCATAGTGACAAGTACGGCATCAAATAAGTCAGATATTTTAGTCTTTTAATTAAGTTCTGTTTGGAAGAAGGTATTCTGTGATGATCATGAAGTTTTAAAAGTTTGTTATCGCATAAGCAGCCAGTTACTACAAGAAATCTTGTTATACGAAATTTGAAGAGATTACCGTCACAAAAGTGATGAAGAATAATCCTGAACACTATCGATTTTTAGATTTCTCATTCAAAAAAGATACCAAAAAAAAAAAAAAAAAATATTTTTTTTCTTCTCACTTTCATTCGCAGTCCCAAAGTCTTTCACTTCCAAATAATACAAACTTATTTTTTTTGTTAAAAAAATATAAACACTTTCATGCAGTAAATGCTGTATATTTCTGAACTTAATTATTTTTGTAATTTCAACGGAAAAATAGCTCTGGAAGAAAAAGAGCATATTTTAAATTTTCGCGTTATGTTTTTTCCCTCAACAATTGATGTTCTGTGAATGTTATAGTTTTACCAAAGAAAATGTTTGTTTAGACCTTTTATTTTTTCATTCAACATAAGCAAGAAATGATAAGAGCTTTTTTTTTGTCAGTCAATCATCCGTTGCAAACTCTAACGTATTTCACTACTCGAGTATCTACCGCCCTATTAAAAATAATGATTTTCTTTAATGCCTTACTTAACGGTCAATATTTTACTTCGAAATGAAATTTTTCCTTGAGGAGAAAAAAATACAGTTTCATACGTCTCAAAATTCCTTTATAGTCCCTTTTATTTCTGTACTAGTGGTACCCGCACGGCTTTACCCGTAGTAGAAAATTAAAAAGCCATTTGGTTCTCATGTATATTTACAAATAATCGACGATGAATTTCTCGCCAATTGGCTATGTTCATTTGCTTGCCCATGTTACGGTTCCACGTTATGATAATTTGGTAATTTACTTTTCCACGTTCAATTCAATTTTCAATTCAATTCAATTCAATTTATTTCAATCAGGGAAATATATATACATATATATACACACATATATATACACATATATATATATATATATATATATATATATATATATATATATATATATATATATATATATATATATATATATATATATATATATATATATATATATACATACACACATATATATATATATTTTACAAATATGCATTTCACATATAAAACAAAAAGAAATTACAAACAGAAATATATTTCTCTCAGTCGAATTGAGAATCCCTGATTGAGTAGATGGGAGTAAAGGCTATACAATAGCCTTTTATTGTGATAATTTGCTCGGTAAAATTTTCGTAAAATTGGAATGGAAAAAGAACAAAATTGAATTTTCAAAAAATCACTTCAAGGTGCACACCCCCATGCTATAAACAAATTCTGCGCCAAATTTCATGAAAATCGGTCGAAGGGTCTAGGCGCTATGCGCGTCACAGAGATCCCGATATCCGGACAGACAGAGAGACTTTCAGCTTTATTATTAGTCAAGATTATGCTTTCAAATTGAAGTAATTTCTGAACAAACGTGAACGCAAGCGTGAGGGCACGTAAAAGTATAAAATAAAAATAAATAAGCAAAAGTCATTAATTTGTTCAAAGAAATATGAAAAATCGGAAAGTAAGTCATAAAAATAACCTATGTCATAAAAATGTACCTATCCGTTTTGCTACCATCCTCCTTAATACATTTTCAGTAGGGAAGTTTCGTTTATGAACGAGAGGGTCAAAATGAACGGCACAGTACGATCTTTAAAATAAAATTAACTGTATTTGCTTCAGTTCGTCCTTTTGTTCATTTTTACTTATATTAGTAGTGTTTAAGTTATAGTAAAACACAAGTAAACATAATTTTGTTTTTTTTTCTCCACTCCATAACTGAGCATTTGGCATCCTTTGCTCCTCAGCTTTTTTTCGCCATCTTGTTTAAGCGGGTAAGTTAGTGAATTAGGTTTTATTATTTTTGTAGCCAAATTTCCAAGATTTTCAAATATTTCAAAGTAAAATGTTTTTTCATGTACTTATTAATTTATGTTTGATAATTTTAATGAACTTTTAAAAAATTAACTAACTTATGAACGAAGTCGCTCAAATGAATGAGTTCAATGAACGGGAAAAAGAAATGAACGATCCTCCGATGAATGGATCACTGAAAAGAACGACATCACCCGTGCCTAATTTTCAGGAACTGTTTCAATACAGATTTTTTTTTTTTGTCAGAACAGATATTTGACTTTCTTGGTCAAAAACTTGAATTAGTGTGTTAATTCAAATTGCGCCGGAAAAATCCTTTCCAGTTTCACTTATCTTTATTGTTATGCTGCGTAAAATGTTTTAATTTGCATCTTTTGTAAGTGTTATAACATGCTTGATTTTATATTTTTTATATTTAATATTTTACAAAGCGTTAATTGATATCTGTGAAAGAAAATTGTTAATTGTAGTTTGAAAAAAAAACTCTGAATATTATAAACGTTATTTCACTTTGTAGGAAAAGGAAATCAACTTTCGTATCAAATCGTTTTATAAAGTGTAATCAATGGAACTTTTTAATGAGAAATGTGACCGCGCATAGATTTACTAGCCTTTTCTCTCCAAAGTTACCAAGAAACATGCTGACATCAATTCTATTTGCCCTTGAAAATTAACGGCATTACACCGTGAATTCATTTCCCGTATTGCAGAATCTCTTCAGTAAATAACGTTTTCCAACGTGAGTTTCAATATAATAATAAGAAGCTTTTACCGCGTATAATATTTTTTTATGAGCAGGAATGCTTTTCATTTGAAGTTTTTCTGACAAAATAATTAATAAGTTTCAAAACAGTTTTAAAATGCTACTTGGTTAACGTAATTTTGAGATTAAAAAATACCATGAAAATTTCTGTGCATCAATTTTACAGATTTTTGTTTTCTAGTAAATTTACAGTTTATTAGATAGGAAACAGTTTAGTACGATTACTGGGGAGTGAGTCTTTTCACAATGGAGCGTGACTTGAGAGCATGCGAACCTAGGAGTTTTGAAACTACACTACTCGACAAAAGTATAGCAAGTTTGAGAAGCCTAACACTTTTTCAAGCATGAGACAGCCCAAAGAGGTTTTTTTTTTTGCTATTCATCTGATACTTTTTTTTGTATCAAGGTATTTAATAAGTTTAAAGACAAGATGGGATAGTGTTATTTCATAAAAAATATAATATGAAAGAAAAACGTTCAGGATTTCAGAAATCGGAATCCATTTCGGCTCCTCTCAAATAAAATAAAATAATGATAAAATTTCAAGTTACTCTAAGCAAAAAAAAAAAAAAAGTGAGTGCAACTGACCCAAAAAATATTAGGTTTTAGGGCCACCTCTCACTTGATTGTAGAAGGTTTTTCAATACTTCTTATTTAATGGTGTTAAACTTTCTAAAATTTTGCACTTAAAAAAACAGTTTAATTTCAAAAATACAATTTCTGGTGGCTTGTCTTGAAGAATGATAGATTTTTTAAACTTGCAACATTTTGACTGATTTAAAAAAGAAAGGAAGGACTACATGGTAATTAAATATTGATTGAAAACATATCACCCTGAAAACAGGTTAAAAATCCTCATTGTATAACAGCCAATTCACTGATCGAGTAACGCTGACGTCACCAACAATGAAGTTCAAGCCATGGCATGATAATTTCTGAAAATGTTTGACATGCAAAGAAATGCTTTATTTTGACAAGGCTAAACTGGATCTGGTAGTTTAACTGTTTTACTGGTAACACTGTAATTGTAGGAGAATGAAAAAACGAAACAGTTGTCACCAATTAGCGATATCTACTGGAGTTTAGGGCTAATCCATTGGAGTTCGGGTTAAAATTTCAACTATCAAAATATCACTAAGCAGGCAGTTGCTTCGTTCAAATGTGAAAGCAATTTTTACCCGTCATACCTCGACGGGCGATTTTCAAGTGTTTAAATACAATTAAATTATCAGTCTCAATGCAGAGGTTTTTAAATGTAGCAACTAATTTGAAACTTTTTTTTTTTTGACCTAAATGTAGCAATTAGTCTGGGACGGAGGGAGTTGCAAAAAATTTTTATATCTTACTGTTTTCCGCTTATTAGACTCGGTGTGCGAAAATCGATGCCGAAAGTTTTACTTACTCTTTGTTTTCTCTAGAGCCCCTTGAAAAGGACTGGCTGACTTACACTCCGTTTGCACTGGCGGAATTAAGCCGCTTAGTTTTCAGCTAACCTACTGCGCATTCACTTAGCGCATCTCAAAGCCGCTTCAGTTGAGCGACACTGGGAAGCCGCGAAGGAGACGAATCTCCATGTTAGCAGTTTGGCAACAAAATTCCACTTCCGCCAGAGGCCGCTAGAGTATCATCTCTCGCACTACTTATATCTTTTCGCTCGTAGCGAAGCATTGTAAACAAGTGTGTTTTAAAAACTATCACCTGTATATTTGGAAGTATTAAACTACTTTCGCCATGAAAGCTGTTCAAAGAAGCATAGAATACTTTACTCCACCCTAGGTTTTTGGCATATTTTGCATTCGATGTGTTTAATTTGTATTTCTGCTACGACTTTAGCGAGCATTCATTCTTGTTATGTGTTGTGCAATTTTGTGTTCTATTTTGTATATTGTTTTTGATATGGCTGTTTTGCTCATTTGCCATGAAACTAAAAATGATTTTAGCTGGCTTTTGAAAACATTTTCTCCCAATAAAACCCGTAAATTACGATCCGGTTTTCATAATTTTTCTGAGTACTATGCATTTAATTTTAAGAGTAAGCGAGAAGACTTGATTTTAAAGTTATTCATTTAAAAAAATAGAAAGAGAGTAGCAATGAACAACTAAAGTTTTGGAATTTAAATCACTAATTTTGTTTCCTTCTAGTTATATTTCCATGTCCTTTTTCTTCTTATTTATTAAATTTCACATATGCTTAACTTGAATAATAGAAACTCCACTGTAGTAGAAAATCTCAATAACGCACTCATGTAGAGAATTCAATTGAAATTAAGATTGAACTGTTTAACTTATAATTTTCATCAAAATATTTATGTTTTGCTTTTTTTTTTCTTCAAATTTCACTTAAATCCAGAGCAGAGCAACAATTTCAAACTAAACGTAATACATAAAGTTTTATGTAAGCTTATATCACACGAAATTTATGTATGGGAGGAGGAGAAAGAAAGTAACTATGGTAAGTGAAAACGAAACACAATGTGATAAATATAAGCTATAAACTAGATCAACGCTTGTAATAAATAGCACTTTCTTGTAACATTATTTGTAATTGTTCACTAATAACTAACGATAAACAATTTTTTTTTCTCAATATACAGAGTTTTAATATTTTTTCTAATCGTTTTTAAAGATAAATCCAACGAAATAAAAAGAAAAAAAAGGTTATTTCAGCAAAAGTAATTAATTAAACAAAAACGAAACTAAATATTGGTGCACATAATACAGTGAACTATATTAAGTTATATGAGCTAATATCGCACGAAATTTGTGTGTGTGGGGGGTGGTGCAGGATAAAGAAACTCGGTGTAACAGAACCAAATATTGGAATAAAAGAACCAAGTAATTATGGTAAGTGAAAACGAAACTTAGCTTGATAAATATAAGCAATAAACTAGATTAACGCTTGAATTAAATAGCACTTTCTTGTAAGATTCTTTTTTAATTGTTCACAATTAACTAACGAAAAAGCAGTTTTTTTTCAATGTTCAAAGTATTAATTTTTTTTTTCTTATCGTTTTTAAAGATTAATCCACCAGAAAAAAAAAGGGGGGGGAAACGGCTTTTTCAGCAGAAGTAAACAAAAAAAGAAACTAAATATTATTGCACATATTACTGTGAAATATTTAATTTTAAATGAGCTTATATCATGCAAAATTTATGGGGGAGGGGGGGAGAGGGTTGATCGAAGTTACTGCATAAATTAATTGGAGTAAAAGAACTAAGGAGAAAGAAGATCGAGGACACACAGAATTAATGTCTAAATTCTAGAACAAATATAAGAAAGAAAGTAATTTTAGGTCCATCGTGCTGACCGCACGATATTATTGAGTTCCAACAAATTTTTCGTATCAATGGCCCCAAACTAGCTAACTGCCGGCATCCACCCAGTCGAATACTCGGGGTCGGTTAAATCAGGCGAGCGAACTGCGAGAGATGGACCACTAGCGCCACCATTGGCGATGGAATAATCCGGTCACATTTTCGCCCCGCTGCCAAAGGAGATGAGGCTCCTTCTTTTAGCCTCCCTGGGTTTGCAGTTAAACTTTAAGTGCGTTCTCTAGTGCAAACGACTTTTAAAGTAAGTGCGCTTAGCTCGTAAGTGCATTGATGGGTTGAGCGCGCTTAGCTCGCAGTGCAAACGGGGTGTTATCCGACAGTTTGGTTCCAAAGCAAAATTGGATCTAACCTGTTTTCTAGTATTTATAAATACGTTATAATATTCGCTGGTTGCTATGTCGTAAAACAATTGATGATAAGTTGAGTTTTCTGTCACTTAAGATGAATTTAGAAAGATAACTTAATTCAACAAAAATGTATTGGGAAATGTTTACTGTAATAAGCCTCATTTTCACACCTTATTTGTTTTTAATTTGAATTAATTAAATCGTTTTCATCTACAGAATAAAATAATCAAGCTACAATCAGGCAACACATCTAAAGCTTAGACATCAGTTTTCAGCAATGAGGCTTTTGTACAAATACTATTTTTTTCGCTCTACAATTTTGGAACCAAAATGTCGGATAAGTCAGCTCCCCTTGTATAGGAGCCTTAGTTTTCTCAAATCAATGTTAACTATCAGTTCATCGTTACCAAACTGATAGCTGCTATGTTCACGCTTGTCATATAGCAGTTTTTTCTTAACGTAGAAGTTAATGCTTATAGAGTCACGTAGCAGTCATTTGGTACGATAATTTGGTTTGTAAACTGGTCATAACAGTCCAAATATCGAAATATCCAAAAAGTGTGCTCATAGCAGATATTGTTTTGACAACGTCGAATGGCTTTTGCATTTGGAAGTCAGTTCTCCGGTTCAACTGGACTCAGAGATTATTACTGAAGTGAATGCTATGAAATATTCACAAAAATCTGCAATGAAATATTGTGCGAACATTATTAATTTACCGCCCATTCCTCATTAACTGGTGTTTTAGAGGTTCGCAAATACTTTCTTAAACGCATTACTAAGAGTAATAACTTTATTATTGTTGTTGTTTTTATTGTTATTATTGAATAAAATTAACTGCTACCATTATATTTTCGTACCTTTATTGTGAATAAATGTACAGGGCTGATCCAAAAATCAGTAGATTTTTCAAAGCCTTATATTTCTTGAACCGTTTACAATAAAACGATGCGGTTTGCACTGGAATGATCAGAAACACAGGAGAGTTTATTTCATAATGAAAAAAAATGTTTGCTAAAAACATTTTTGACTAAAAATTGGTATTAGTGTTTTATATAGAATTCAATCTTATCATGCGTTAAAGAAGTAAATCAATTAGTTGCATATTATCCAGTTACTTAGGATGTTATTTTGATGTTGATTTATGAAATGCTTTTCAAATGATCATATTTGAGTATTTGAAAAAAAGCTTCAAAAGCTTTTTTTCAAATATTTAATTAAATATAAAACGATTGATAAAGTTTTATCTATAACTTCTGCGTTTATAAATGCTATCTTAGCGTGATAAATGTTTATTAGCAATACATTTATAAATAAAGAATAATCCGCTAGAATTGTCCTCAAAGTCTTTAGATCTCACACCTTGTGGCTTTTAGCTGTCGGACTATTCAAGTCACGTGTGTAAAGAGATCGGTCTACCTCTTTGATTCAGTTAAACGAAGCTATACGCCACCATGTGTCAGTTATACCCTCTGAAATGCTTTTTAACTCTGTGAGGTGTGTTTTCCATCGCCTGACGGTTATAATCATCAATGATGTAAAACACATTAAATTCCTGCAGTGTTGAAGCACTTTTATTGATGAAAATGAGCTGTATTATAATACTATTCCATTAATTCCACTCCATTGCCAATTTTTGGCCATATGTAGAACTGATATAAATGGTTTATCTATTTACGTTTTAAAGAAATAGGTTTATATTTACTTTATTAGAACTGAAAACATTTTTTTGTAAGCAATGAACAAAATCTTAAAATTCTCGTTTCATAAAAAATAATTTTCCTCCATTCAAATGATGCAAGTAATTTGCATTGCGTAACAATAAAGATGATTATTCGCGTGATTAGTTTCATTTCATCACTTGAAATTTAAAAATCTAGGAAACAGCCTTTTTTCGAAATACAGTGACCGTCGCTTATATGAATCACCATTGTTCTAAACAGTTTTGATTCCATAAAGCTGCTGATTCAATAAAGCGGCGAATTCAATAAAGCTGGATTTTGTTCTGTTTTTGGCAATTTGATTTAATAAAGCGATTGGTTCAATTAACCTCTGATTTAATTAACCGGCGTCCACTGTACCCTTACACTAAATGTGTAAGAATGACTTGAAATAATGTATAAGCGGCAAATAGTGAATAGCGTATTAAATGCACATTTAAAAAGGAGGGATAATAAAAAAAAAAACCTGGCTCAGGAACTTAAATATAACTACAGTTTTTTTCTTTCTTTTTTAATGTCATTCACCGAATGAAAGAGGGCAAATAATTAAAATTTCATATTATTTTTTAAAAATTTTGTTAAAAAAGGAAAACTGAATTACTGAGAATTTGATAAAAGCTGATAACCAACTGCTCAGTATAAGAAGTCATAGAATCAATACAATTGAAGAAAGGTTTCACAAGTAATCTTACCTCATATTTGTATACAATTAATGTGATTGCGTTTGTAGTTCATGGACCGTGGCAAGTTGCCAAGGTTGCTTTTTACGATGACAAGGTAACCAAGCATCTGTCAGATTAGCTGTCGTCCCTTTCAAACAAAGGAATGTTAATGAAAATTTTTTGATAGCGTCTTAAAGGAATGACAAAAGTCTAAGAGATTTTCTATAGGAAAATATTTTTAAAAAGAAAGAAGAAAGCGAAAATAAGAGAGAAAGATCACACAAACGCGTCTTTTCACTGTCATTGAGAAAACGAAATTGAAATACAGTCGAACTCGCTTATAACGAGCCCGGATTCAACGATAATCCGGATTTAGCGAGGAAATCGGAAATACTTGATTGGTACAATGTTATGTCTATGGGAACATAACTCGCTTTTAACGAGAAAACCCCGCTTAAAGCGAGCTATGTCTTTCTGCTTCATAAAATTTCAATTGACTTCCAGCCCTACTTACCTTTTTTTTTTGCGTAACATTCCGAAGTCAGCTAAAGTTGGTGACAAATCATAAATCCTGGGAGCAAGAGATCATTTTTTTTTAATTTGTGGAGAAAAGAAACATTTAAAAGTTATTCATGTGTTGTGTGTAAGGATTGCAATACCGGACCAAAAATTCAATACAGGTATTCGGTATTTTTAAAACGTGATACCGGAATAAAGGTATTAATACAGATATTAGAAATTTCTCAACAAATGACCAAAAACATATCGTTTTGAGACCATATTTCGTAGTTTTGTGAAAAATGTGCATTAGTTATGAAAATTTATTGTAAACAAACATAAAATGATGGATCAATTATTATAACAAACAATCAATTTAGTATAAAATGCAGTGCATTCATTGAATTGTCACAAAATCTGGAACTCATTTTAGTGTTCAAATTTAATGCAATTAAAAAGACTTTCTGAATTCACGCTGGCAGCTGGTAATGTTAATAATGCACGTACACCTTCTCTACTTGCCTAGAAGCCCTTATCATCTTCAAATAATTCGAACTCTTGCGTGCTGTTTTTGATTGCATCATTTTTTGTGCATCTGTGTGTGTGTGTTTCTTTTGTATTGTGTACAATTTTTTTATTTATTTAGAACTAGTTGTAATTTCTCTTAGGGAGACGATTGTTTTCCAATATTAAAATCATCATAACGATTTTTTTTTTTTTTTTTTGATTAAGTTATATTTGTGTTTGCTTTATGGAAACATTTTCGTTTAAAATTTTCTAAATATAACTAAATTTGAACTTGTTTCTTTATTTTATTAGCTTTCGATTCCTTTTCAAAATTCTTTATAATTATGAGAATATCTAAAAATATTTTCTAGTTGTTCTCTAGGCAAATTTTCAGGATAATATATATTATTATGAAATATTGTCTCGCTATATATGCAGTTAAAGAATGAGACAGGGCAGTACACCAGTATCGGAAAAAACAAATTACCATTTGTTTTTTAACAAGAAAAGTTTATTCTCGAAATTCAGTACAGTTGAGACAAATATTTTTAAAATGTATCCGTAAATAACGCAGAAAATAAAAATTGATGATTGGAACGAATTATTCATAGTACGAATACATTTGTAATTGTACTTGAAGTTAGCTTTTACCAGAAGTCAAGTGCATGACCAAAGAAGCGGAAGAAATAAAAATATGATGCACATAAAGGCACGAAGATGCAATTCATCACACCATCCAGGCATGAAAATCAATTTGAATTAGTTCCGTTAGCAATATTCTGCACATTCGTGCTTTTGAAGCCTAATTTTTAAACTAATAGATTGGTTTTGGTGCTGTCTCCTCGAAAAAGAAATGCACATTCAAAATAACAGTTGATATCTAATTAATTAAATTGAAAACTTTTTTTTAAAAAAATGAATTTTTTTTCAGTTAATACCGAAAATACCAGTATTTTATATCACCAATACCGGTATTACGAAATTGCGAAAACGCTCAAAATATCGGCATTCGGTATACCGGTATTGCAATCACTAGTTGTGTGCATATGTGTATTCCTCAAGAACCCACACAAGAGACATTCAGACAGTTCAAAGCAAAGTAACCAACTTTTTTGGTACTGTACAGTAATTAAAAAGAAAAAAAAACGCTTCTTTTATGAATTTTTATGGTTTTTTCACGAACTCGTTTTTACGAGCACTCGGTTATAACGAACAAATATCGTGGCCCTTTTGTGCTCGTTATAAGCGAGTTCGACTGCATAAGCATAATGGCTCAGGAGCGTGTTTTCATTTGAAACTTCTTACCGAAAACAATCTTAATTTTTTTCAGTGAGTTAAAAATTATTCAGTGATAGCCTGTACATGCTAACAACTCCAAATATTAATATGCAGAAAAATGAAAGATTCACCCGCTCTTCCTCCCCTCCGTGAAAAAAAAAATGGTTCAAGTGAGAAGTTCTGAAGTATTTTTATGAAAATAATACATATAAAAAGCAGTTTTACCTTTTCAGTCATAATAATATAACATGCTGCAAAAACCAGGGCTGCGGAATCGGAGTCTGTCTGATTTTGGGGTAAAGGAGTCAGAGTCGAAGTTGGAAGTCGAAATTTTAAAGTTCGAAATTTTAAAGTTCAAAGAGTTACAGTCGGAGTCGGGATTTTCCCTCAAAGTCCGCAACTCTATCAGTGCTTGTGAAGTCGGAATCGGATTGGTTTTGTGGTAGAGGATTCGGAGTCTTAGTCGAAGGTTTTTAAATTTCGGGGAGTTGGAGTTGTTCATTCTCCCTCCGATTCCTCAGCCCTGGCAGTAAGGAATTAGGGATATCGATGAAGTTAATTGTTTTCTTATTTTTCTTTCTTTCTTTTTTTTATTTTTACTTCAGTTAATTTAATAGCTTCTTATGAAAGTAATTTTAAATTGTTCGATTAAATTACTATCAAATGTGACCAAGAATAAAATGAAACAAATTCTTTCATATTAAAATTTCTTTTCATTTATGATCAAAGTTTTTTTTTTTAATTGAAGATAAACTTCTAGTGAAGTCATTTTTTATCCGACGGCCAAAAACAGAAATTCAGTAAATTACTACAACATAAGGTTTTTATTCCTCTAAAAGAAATCTCACAAATATTTTAAAATTCAAATCAGTCGTCAATTTTATTTCCGTTACGAAACATGAAATTTTGAACAACGTAAGATGTATCATCGTACATTCGTACCCTACTTAGATAAATAACTTTGAAATCTATAAAAAACCACTTAAAAAACAGTACAATATTTTTTTTTTAATCTAATTAATAAAAGTTGACAAAGAATTACGGTTAATTCGCCGAATAGTATCAAAATAATATTATGTGCTACTCTAAAACTATGTCATGCACTATTAAAAAATGATTTTCTATTTTAGTGTAAGTATCTTAAATTCTCTCATCACCATGAACAATTATCAGTTTGCAATGACATGCTATTTGCATGTACATTTTTTTCGCTTACATTTCATGTTTAAGAATATTAATTTGAAGGTTATTTAATGTATTTCCTTGCATCGGTTGCACAAAAATACAATCATTCAGGTATTTTGCTCCAGGAAGCGTCATTAAAAAACGACTAAAACCAGAGCAAGCTAAGCAACATTCAAATTAATGCTCCAACACGTCAAAACGAAGATAGTCGGATATTACAGACAATTTCTTTCTTCTTTTTCTTCTTTTTTATTATTTTTTTTCTCCCTTTTCATTCTACTCACATGAATATAAGAGCTTTCTTACGGGAAATCCGTTTCTTTGACATTTATACATTTTGTGCTAAAGCAAACTTTGTTTGGTTTTTGTTTTGAGAAATGCATGGTAAGACTGATCAAAATTTTTTTATTTCTCAATTGTTTTAATTCAAAGTTTTATTGGTTTATTTGAATTCAAAAGAAAAAAACTTTGCTGTATTAACTTTAAATATATTCTCTAAGAAAAAAAACTACAGCTAATCTTAAACTAATTTTCTCTTCAGGACAGTAATTTAGGGTAAATTTGAGCCATCTCGGTAAACTTTGCGCTACTTCATTTTTTTGGTATATTTACTTTTTTAAAGTTAAATCGCCCAGTGCTGTATTCTTCTAGCTAAGGTATAAAATAGGTTTACTACCCTTTTTGTTTTATGTTAAAAAGTTAGCAATATTATACACAGCTCATTGCATCATTCAATAACTCTGACTATACTATTTGGTAGCAACTTTTGAGGTTGCTTGAACTACCCTTCTAACATTGTAATAGTCGATGTAATATCATAAATTATAGATGTCCCAGAGCTGTACTCTTCTGGCTAGATTATGAAATAGGGCTACTAATACCCTTGTATGTAAAAAAATTAGCGATATTGTATGCAGCTCCTTGCATCATTGAATAATTCTGACGTTACTATTTGGTAGCTACTTTTGAAGTTGCTGAAACTACACCTCCAACATTGTAATAGTCTTATGTAATATCAGAAATGATAGAAATCTTTATAATGTTTTGAAGTATAAAGGGTAAGCTTTTTAATATTTAAATATTTAAGTTTTCTGCTTTAAATTTGCACTGCTTTTATTTAAAAAATATTTTGCATCCCACTTCTGTTGTGGGTCAGAGTGTGTGTGCGTGACCACCACTTTTATTAAAAACTTATTTTGCATCCCATTTCTGTTGTGGTTCAGAGTGACCACTACTTTTATTAGAAAGTTATTTTGCATCCCATTTCTTTCGTGACAGATATGGCAGAATAACTTGGAACCAAACCAATAAATTCATTTTAAATGACTTTAATAGTTATTATTTCTTAGTATTAGATAACTACTCAATAACTTAGATATGTTTCTTCCGTTTTATAACATTAAATACAGTAAAAATTTAAACTCTAAGTGGGGCAATTTAAAACAAATTGTCGCTTAATTTTACTCTGAATGATAGCAGTGCAACTTGTTATCTATAGTTTTTCGATTTCGTTTTGTTTGTTTAGGAAAACTACTGAGTGTTCAGTAATCAAATTACTGTTCTTTTTTGTTTTAAAATCATACATACGGGTTCAAACATAAAAAAAGGAACGTTGAAAAGAAAAATTTAATCCCGAAGTATTTTAGACCTCAAATCTGAATAACTGAAAACCTCATCTTCAAATGATAGATATAATCACTCGATTTTCGTAAACTCAATTAAAAACCTGATACATTATGCTTTTTTTTTTACAAATACAAAATAACGATCACTAAATTTTTAGATGTTAAATATTTCAAATAATGAATTTGTTCCCTCTTTTTCGTGATTCCATGTGGAAACTCAAAAATACCAGACAAAGACAGATGTATCAACGTAAACACAACTTTTGTTTGTTTTTTCACTTACATTAAATTTCGTGCTTAGAAAAAAAGCACGCGAACGCATTTGCTTAAAACTGTTTGAAGTAATTATATTTCTGAATTTTGATTTTAATATTACAGTTTAAAATTTAGTAACAAATGCAGTTAGGAGTATGTGTACAAATGATTACTTCTCAGTCAACATTTATCTCTTCTATAGCTGGAAAGGTTCTCGTTTTACCAAATAATAATAAAATTTAGAAATATTCATGTAATAATGAAGCATGTGATATTATTTATTTTTACTTAAGCTATTTTACGCGACGAGCTTAAGTTTTTTCCTTTCGTAAAGTCGTCTTGAAAATAAGTTTTACTGTGTACAGGACTCAGTGACTTAATCGATGAGTCCACTGCAATCGATTTTTTAAGAATTGTTAAATTCATACCGAAAAAGAATCTATGGCTTCTACGATTTATATAAATTGTCTTAATATATCTGTCAAAAATTAATAATTCTTCAAACACTGAATTCAGTAACTAAATAAACTTTAATTGGAACTAAGCAAGAAAACGACACATTCACTATTTTCATAATGAAAAGTATACAATTTACTTTTTAGATTGATGTAATACGTAATCAGAGGTTTATTTAAAGAAGATTACATAAGCAAATCTCGTTCCGTATGCACAACTGCTGAAACTAATATCTTGTTTAAAATCAAGTGCATAGCAAATTATCATCGTATATCTCATCGTATGCACCCACAATCGGATCTTTTATCTCGTAATTGATAACTAAATTGCAGAAACAAGAGTTTAAAATGTAAAAGATAATTAATTATTTCCGGAGTTAACTTTGTGCAACATCCCATCCCCCTCAAAGGAATTTATTATCTCTGATTAAAGATAGCAGTTATAGTTCAAAAAAAAAGTTTTGAATTTCGTACAGAAGTGAATAATGATCTAGTTTCGCGGTTATCTCGAAGAAAGTTTTTCTTGTTATGAAGAAATTCAACGGTTAAACATGGAAAAAAAAGGTTTTTTATTTATTTATTTATTTATTGTGTGCGATTGTTTTACCTTTTTTGAAATGAAAACATTCAATCATTTTAATCTCAACAAATTTTTTTTTAGTTCATAAAAATAAAAATTCTTTAAAAAAGAAAGAGGAGTGGAGATTATCGCTCATTTTTTTTCCTCACATTTCTTTCACTTTTTTTTTTTTTGTTTTTTGTTTTTTGTTTTTGCAAAATTACAATTTTTTGACGGCTTAAACTTTTAATATATTTTTTCTATGTTTGGGTAGAATTTCAGTGAATGCTCAGAGGTCTTCAGAGTTATTTTTCTTTTTTTTTAAGTCACTTAATTTGTAAATTGCCTTTATTGAAGATAATGGTATAACACTATATTGCTTGCTTGAGTTATCTAGTCTTACACTACATTGAGATTTCAACAAAAATGCAAAGATTTAATAACAAGTTGCGCGGACTTTGTATGACTTCATATTTTATCAAAAGGGTTTCAATCAATATCATTTTATTTTTCTTAATGAAATGGCGCTTTTTTACAGTACTTTTACTCAGTCCGCTCGATAAAATCAACGTTGTTGTATAAAGGGCAACATTGCGACATTTTGCCACCTTGTTATTTAAAAACGCTCTTTATCATTTATTTTGTCTGTACAGAGGAAAACATTGTTACATTGTTATCTTTGAGTTAACTCATCCTTTTTTTTCATCTAGGCAACATACGAGAGACTGGCACACACACACAGGGCAGCCCAAGGGGGGGGGGGGCGATCGATAAGTCAAATAGTTGATTAGTACAATAAAATTTATTTTATTCATTTTATTTAGGCATGAAGTGTTTTGTTAATGAATTTGCTAGCAAGAATCTTCTAGTACCATCCACTAAATACTTTCAATGATAAAGTCGACACCAATAGTTAAAAATTTATATGCCTTCACTGTGAAAAAAAAAAGTATGTAAGGTTAACAGTATTAATGGTTGCAACGTTACACAAATTCTGAAGTGTGTAGTATCTTTGTTTTAAAAGTTCAAATTGTTGGAGGAACCTTGCACTATGGTTTCAGTAGAATTCAAAGCGCATGCATAAAGATCAGAATCGGCTCAGAGCGTAACGAAAACCGGCCTTTGGTAATCGAGCGGTAAAAGTTCTTGCTTTGCGATCCGTCTGTGAGAATCGCGCGTTGTTGTTCGGACACCAGTCAAGTTGTTTCCTCTCTTAGTGCAATAAAAATGTGCTGCTGTTTGTATATTGAAATAAATATATAATTGGTGTATATTGGTTGTGAAAAAGCATGAATTTGATAAATATTGAACAAACGAGTAATTAAAAGAGAGGTTTCTAGGATGTTTTCTTTCTTTCGTTTTTTTTTTTTTTTTTTTTTTTTTGTACTGTTAAACGAAAAAGTTCTTAAAACAATGATATTACACACTTCAGAATTCGTGTAATGTGACACCCGTTAATACTGGTAACCTTACAAGTTTTTTTACACTGCAGGGGCACAATAAGTGATTTCTGCCACATATTTATGTTAGGAACAACTAATTAGAGATTTTTTAGATTTTTTACTGCTTTCAAAGATTTTAGTTACGTTATATAATTGTTAAAATTTTTAATTGAAACAACTTATTAAAGACGTTAGACGTTTCAACATTAATACATTTTATGAAATGTAGCACAAAGTAACAATAGCTTTTTCGCTATATTCAGTTGAATAAAGAAATAAGGTTGGATGTTTATTTATTTAAATGCAATGCGATGACAAGCTCTCTTAAAACCAACTTTTATAAAAAAAAAACAAAGAAAAAGTAAACAATGAATTTATGACTCATAATATTAACAAATTCAACAAATTCCGCGAAAAGTACAGTTACGTAAAATGTTCTAGAAATTTAACTTTTTCTATCCCTTTTTCTCTTTTTTAGTAGATAAACTTTTTTGAAGTGTACAAAGTAAGGTTTTGAACTCTAATTATACGTAATCTGTGAAGTTTACGTGACAGATGTAATGAGAAATTACTCGAGAAAAAATAAAGGTCATTGATAAATATAATTTAGATTAACTTTTCGTTGACAACTAGAATTTTTAGTTTACCACATTGAACAATAGCCTTATCTTACATCTGGAGGAATTAACTAGTTTTTGATCGATAAATATGTCAGTGATAAAACTAAATGTGACTGAGATCAACATGCTTTAAGATTCCTGTTTCAGTATTCATATTAAATCGATTGAGCTAAATAACCGATTATTTCAGAGGAATGGGCTTAATGGCAAGCAAACAATGTGTGGTTTTTTGATATTGGATTGATATCCAAAATGTCGGGAAGGATTAAAGGACCTCGCTCAAGACAGCGACTGAGCCTTAGGACTAAAATATTCCAGGTAAATAAGTATTCATTCTTATCACACGTTATGTCAATTCTCACTTGGCGGACGCATGCAAATTCATATTCAATACACGTGGTAAACAAGTGCTCATAATTCAAGACTGAAAAATGGAAACTTACGTCATAAATAATGTAACATTTTGCTAGGAATTTTAGTAATTTTTGTATGTTGTCTACGCATTTTTTGTATATTGTTCAGAATAATTTATTTCTGACACTTTCTTTTTACAAATCACGCGTTTATATTCTTTTTTTGGTGCCAAAAATTACTAGCCCTTAAAATATCTTTAATTCTACAGAAAATAATTAGTTAATATATCATATACATCATCAACAAAGTTATACAAGCATAAATGAGCAAATTTCTTCTTTTATAATGTCGTTGATTTTCGTCTACATTTTAGCCAAGAGGCATTCATTTATTACCATTTCATGTATTTATTAATACCTTAAAACTGTAAGCGCATTCCTTGTGTTTGAGTAATTAAGTTGTAAAAGGTTTCGTTATGTGGTTACATTCTAAACTTCATTGTTGTTACATTATAAACACAATATACCCAGCATAGAAAAATGTAAGTGCGAAAATATGAAAATTATTGTGAGTAACACTCATAAACAGTCATGAAATAACGTTATTTAGAGGTAGTTAGCACACTTATATGTAATGGCTTTTGAGGGAGAGATAAGTTGTAAAGTTTCTCATACTAACTATTTATCTCCATAATATATAAAGGCAATTAATTAGTACTTTAAAGGAATATAAAAAGGTTGTGTATGCAGAATCAGTTTTAGGAAAAAACCTTAAGAATGCACCCTTAAGTTATACGAATGGTCTAAGACACCAGCGATTGCAGTCTAAACTTCTCCCTCGCTCGTGTATCCTAAGTGGTGCGGGGGCACAACTATAGGATAGTTGGATGTTCAGATCAGAGGATGGTTCGACGTTCTAATCAGAGGATAGTTGGATGTTCAAATTAGATGATAGTTGGATGTTCAGATTAGAGGACAGTTGGATATATATAGTATATTCCTAATACAGTGAAACCTGTGTAAGTTGACCACTTGCGGTGCACTACTTTAGTGGTCAACTTACAAGGGTGGTCAACTTATAGAGGTTGAATTATGTGATAAAATCTAATTCTGTGCCTGAAAATAGCGGTCAACTTGGACAGGTGGTCAACTTACAAGGGTGGTCAACTTTACAGGTTTTACTTTATACTATAGTACGAATTGATCTGTTTTTTGTAACGTTTTTCAAATTACAAGACGATTTCCTCCGAATATATAACTACGACTATATTAATAATGAAGAATAACGATCAATTTAAGCTTTTGAAATTTAACGTGTTTGTTTTAATGAAACCTTATTCCTGTACCTCCAAGCCAGCTGGACGTAAGTCCAAAAATTACGATTTTCCGTTTATTAGTAAATTATATGTAGAAGCTCATTCCCCGCATCGAGCCATGTGAACGCAATTATTAAAAAGAAAAATCCTTTTCTATTTTTACCAGGGTTAAACGAGCGCATGTCCCATTCTTTGTCCCATCCAGAAAATGTTTTTTTCCTCTCTCCTTTAAAATTACCATAATGGGACTTATGTCCTTCTGGCTATGAGGGACAGATTTGTATAAAGAGCATTTGAGCATTTATATTGATCGAATGGATGATTTTATACTTTAGTACAGAAATTATGGATCTGGATGCTACATATTTAATTATCTTATGATTTCTCTTCTCAAGTACAAGAGATGTGTTCTGAGAAACTGCTGATGAAATTACTTTAATCTTAAGAGACGCATGGAAAATGTATCAATAATACATCTAAGTTGTCTTCTATAAAGAAATAATTGCAATAAACCAAAATGTAATTTCTCAAAAGTGTTAAAATTTCGTATGATCTTCGGAAAGATAAGATATAATCCGATCAGCCTAATACGGCATATTTTTCTAGAAGGTACAATAACCTAACCTTTTAGCGCTCAGCTCTTTTTGTACATACAATTTTACATTTTCCAAAAGTAATGAGCAAAAAGTCATTTTATTTCAAAATCTTAAATTTTCAATTATCCGTCAAAGGCAAAATATATTATATGGTCATTATAAACAAATAAAGCTTTTTTTTTTAGTGATATGGGTGCACAACTTTTCTAACCACGAATGTTCTGGTGCTTTCAATTTTGTATTTGTCGCTCCAACTTTATATACAGGGTCCAACACATCCTGGTGCAAGGTCACCCAGGCGACTAAAAATGATTTGGAAACTAGTTCTTTCAGAAGTCATGTTGCACTCGATTTCTCCAATAAACTCTGAGAAATTTCTTTTTGAGATTTTCTGACGTCTAGTTTGCTTTCTTTTGCTCCTAAAATTTTACATTTTTTTGTCGGTCTCTGTGTAAGTATTCATGTATGTATGTATTTGTGTGTGTATATGATCATTGGTTCCAAGCATAATTTTTTTGGAAAGGGATAATTCTCAATTTACCGAATTTATATCTGATTTTTACCAAATGATTAAGTACGAGTATGTACATCTAATAAGGTGGAACTTTAGGCATCATTAAAAAATAATTCACACACAAAAGCTTCAAAAAAAAAAAAAAAATCTCAGTGCTGCAATATTGTCTCCAAATTTGCCTAATCGTCAGCAAAATTTGCCGAATAAGAAACAGTTGGGGAGGTCACAGTGACCTCCCGTGATCCTCACCGAGGTTCCCCTGTAGTGTGTATATATAGATCCTTTTGCTCTTCTCCCTCCTAATAATCAATGAATGAAACATTTAAAGAGACATCAGAAATTACAGAATTTAATGCGAACATAAGAGCCTAAATTTAATAAAGCTTTTTTTTTTTTTTAATAAAAGAAATTTTAGAGTTGCATAGTTTTCAGGACCTATTTGCCAACATAAGGAGTCTAATTTCCATCTGGTGAATAAAAATCACATGACTTTGAAAAAAAGAATCATAAAATGAACTGAGTTCCTATAAATCTACAACGCAAATTAAGACGGGGGTGTAATAAATATTCGGCACTAAGCAATCACACTAGTAACACCAAATCACAGCCTTATTGTAAATCAATTAACTTGTCTATTACATATAAGTCCGAAACATGTAAGTTCGATTTTCGGGAAAATTTTGGCATCTCACAATATTGATTCTGGTCGATCTGATATTCTTTCCTGTAAAAAATTCTTTTCATTCTTTTCTTTTCTTTTTTTCCTTTCATTTTTCATATTTACAAACATATTTGATTTTGGCTAGCTAGAGACCTTTTACATAAGGCGATGGCTCTAGTCATTTTTTTTTAACTGTTCCATCTGTTGCTTCTTTTCTTGTATCTTTATTTGTTGCATTTTTACTTTTTCTTTGTATTGCATTGCCATTGGAAAAAAAAAAAACATAAATCATTTTTAACAAAATGGTTTGACGAACCAAAAGTCATAAAGCATTAAAATAGAAAAAAGAAGTTCGAATATGTAAGCAAAGGAAAATAAACTGACAAATTCTAAAATATTTGGAATAGCTCGAGTGCAAAGACAGATGCGGAACATATCTAATTACAATTTCAAATTACCAAAGGGTTTGAATGTAACACGTGTTTCTCCATCCTTCCTCCTCTCTGGACCAATACAGGCGGCAAAAATCAACACTGCCTGTGAACTTCTGATGTTTTCCCCGCTTCTCTTTATCAGTAATATAAATATCTAAGGATTCGAATGGTTTAGTGATGGAATGTCTCTTTGAGGTGCATGCAAATCCATTGCTACTGCTAAGTAAACCATTTAGAAGCCAAAGTGATTTAGTTCTTTTTGGGGGGGGGGGGGATTTTCTGCTTTTTGTACATTTTAAAGGAGTACATAATATTATTCTTACTTTTTGAAGCATAACACGAAACATGTACGAAATATTCATTACGTACATTTTTGATAAAATAAATAAATCAAAATTTAGAAAAAAATAATTCGTTAGAAACAAAAATGCGTATTTCTTTTTTTATTCATTACCTTTGAGCGACTCAAATATTAATGATTTCGACAAAATAGATTTTGATGGTAACCAGTACACAGTAAAAAAAATTACGAAAAGTTACTGGGTATTCCCGTGTTACGTTTCGGGTTTTCCAATGGTTTTTATACTCTTCTTGGAAAAATCAAGTACCATAGTCAAAAAGGTTCCTGAATTGCTACAACTTGCACGAATGCAGATTTCTCACTGTTGTGAAAAATATTTTTAGCTCCCCGTTTAAAGATTAACAGAGCGTATTCATAAAGTGTATCGGCTTCCGTTCGATTACGGCATGTCCATGCTGTTTAAGCTCCCAAAAGGAGTGAAAAAGTATGGACTACGTTGCTTTGCAAGTATTGCAGGAGAGTAAAATTCTCGACGCTTGCTTGCAATTCTGGCTTAGCTTTGGCCGTGTTAGCAATACTGCTTATGGAACTTTCTTAATAAATAAGTAAGGTGCCAAGGTATTATACTATACCTACCTACGTTTACTTTAAAGTTACGGAGATACGACTGGCTTAAAACAGGATGATTTCTGAACTTTTCAGGAAACTTCTGGGATGATTTCAGGAAGTTTACTGAATTTTAGCGGAAAACATTCCTGGTTTTTGTAAGGTATTTTACCGACAGAAATTGGGCACATCAGCTGCCCATTATTTTCCAGGAACGTTTCTGAATCGTTTTTACAGTGTAGTTGCTCCAAAAGCCAGTTCCGGCCTTCTTGTCCTGCTTGAGGAACAACTTTAACAATAATGAAACAAACTGCTGAATTTTCGATAGAATTGCAACGAAATCGTTTAACACATTTGAATTGATTAAATCAATAAAAAGATTGTAAATGAATGCCGGAAAGGAGAGATTCTTGCCTATCCATAAAATCTGAAGAAAAAAAAAACTACTATATTCCAAAGTGCATTCCGTCAAACATTTTCCTATAATATCAAAATATGATATCAAGTAAAATATAGAAGAAATAACTTTTTTTTTTGCATGCATTTCCCTCAAAACAAGCTTTAAGATTAGTTAGAGTGCTCAATATTCTTAGTATTTATGGTTTGAATGTGAAAATGGCCACAACTGGTACAATGGCCACAACTTATGCTATGCACCTACCATACTTAAGTTTTCCCTGAAGGTTCCATAAACATGATTGACTTTAACCGGCGATATTTCTGCATTATTTAGAAAGATTTAAGGATGATTTCAGGAAGGTTACTGATTTTTAGCGGAAAACATTGCTGTTTTTTGCAAGATATGCTACGGGCAGAAATTGGGCACATTAGCTGCCCATTATTCTCCAGAAACTTTTTTGAACAGTTTTTACGGTGTAAAACTAAATGGATAGTCCACATTAATACCCCAGCGTACAAAATGCGGCACACCCCTACAGAAGCACTATTAACGGAGCTAAAATGTCCATCACTTTACATAAGAGGCGGTGAGAAGCAAAGGGGTGTAAGTGGCAAAATTAAAAATTTCGAGATTACCAGTACACATGGTAGGTGAACCTTTCCTCTGTCTTGGGGCAAGAGATGGTACTAGTAGCTCTGATACTAGTTGCTGCTATACAGCATGATTAAGAAAAAAAATCAATGAAAGCCTACCTAGGATGTTATCTTTAAACGCGCTTTTCTCAAAACTTGAAAATGTCGACTTACAACCCTTTACTTCTGACTGCTTCAATTCTATGCTACTGCAATTGACATGTATAATCCTCAAGAATTATTCCTTTCTTTACTATTTACCAATCAGCCATAGTATCCCCCCCCCTCCCCAAGTAAGACTTTTTTAAAATTCTGTTGCTAAAGAAGTATTAATACTTTATTTTAAACCAGACCATATTTTTATTCTTGAGGTGTTCTGGTAAACATGTCTGACATTTTTAATCTATCTTTCTTGATCGGAGCTATAGGGGGGTACCGATTATTTAGAAATATAGCCTTTAGGAACGGTTTGAAAAAAGTTCTGCTTGTATCTAAGGATTGAAATTTTAATACTATAATCGATGTCAGTAATAAAAATTTCTCGAAATGATAGTTTTCTTAAACAAAAGCCTCAATGTATCTACCGATCAATAAATAACTGCAGCTTATTTCAAGTTGTGTTGGAGTTTTTCCCACACTCACACGAGCTTTTTATTATTTTTCTATAAATGTAGCTAGCTTCTGTTTAAATATAACCCAGTTTCTTTTTCCGCTTGAATGGAACACTGTAAAAACGATTCAGAAACGTTCCTGGAAAATAATGGGCAGCTGATGTGCTTGATTTCTGCTAGTAACAGAACTTGCAAAAACCAGGAACGTTTTCTGCTAAAATTCAGTAACCTTCCTGAAATTATCCTGGAAGCTTTCTGAGAAATTCAGAAATCTTCCCGTTAAAAGCCAGTCGCGTGTCTGGAAAATTAGAGTAAACTTAAGAATGTATAATATAATAGCTCGGCATCTTCCTGATTTATCAAGGAAGTTCCAAGAGCCTTATTGCAAACATAGCCAAAGCTAAACCAGAATTGCAAGTAAATGACGAGAATTTTACCCTCCTGCAAGTCTTGCAAAGCAAAGGTAGTCCACACTGATTCGCTCCCTTTGGAAACTTAATTAGCATGGACGGGCCGTAATTGAACTGAAGCCGATGCACTTTATAAATACATTCATACCCCATCCTTAAACTGGGAGCTAAAAATATTTTTGACAACAGTGAAAAGTCCGCATTCGTGCGACTTATAGCAATTCAGGAAACTTTTTGACACTGATACTTGATTTTTCCAGGAAGTGGGTAAAAACCATTAAAATCCCGAAATGTAACTCGGAAATACTCAGTAACGTTTCGGAATTTTTTTTACAGTGAAAGCTTTACTCACGATCTCTATTTATTTATTATTTCATTTTAAATAATTTATTTAGTTATGTTCTGCTTTTACTTTTTGCATATTTTCTGTTCTATTACTACTTAGGAATATTGTCTGTATTCTTTATTACCTTATAATTGGTTTATCTCTCGTCCTCTTTCTTTCTCTTTTTTCTCACCCTTTTTTAACTTAACAACATAACAACGTTTGTAGTAATTGGTTTTCAATAAGTTCTGCTTATATTTAAGGGTTCAAAATTTTAATTTAATCGACGTTCGTAATGAAATTTCTCGAAATGTAAGTTTTCTTAAACAAAAGCCTCAATGTATCTACCGATCAATAACCTTAGCTTATTTCAAGTTGTGCTGAAGTTTTCTCACACGCACACGAGCTTTTTATTATTTTCCTATGAATGTAGCTGGCTTCTGTTGAAATATAACCCAGTTTCTTATTCCGATCGAATGGAAAGTTTTACTCACGACCTCTATTCATTTATTATTTCATGTTAATTAATTTTTTCAATCATGCTCTGCCTTTACTTTTTGCATATTTTATGTTCTATTTCCAGTTAGAACCATTGCCTGTATTTTCAACCGACTTCAAAAAAGGAGGTTATGATTTCATCTTGCGGCTTTTTATGTATGTTTTCGTATTGCTCCAAAAATACTGGACCGATTTGAAAAATTCTTTTTTTGTTTGGAAAGAAATTGTCCATGTTAATTTTGTCTGGATCTGATGAGGGGTCTCGGAGAAATCTAAGAAACTTTAAATTTCATATGTTGTGGCTATGTAGACCAGCTTTCGTCGGCTGCGCGATATGTCACTCACAGGTCAAGTGGGTTTGGTGTGAACAGTGCATTTTTTAAACGGAGGAATCTTGTCTAGAACAACATTTAATTCTTACGTATCGGGGTGTTTGATTTTCACGGAGCCGCCTGTTAATTTTAATTATAATCTTACTAATGTATTTATCACTCATGTAGCAAATCAGTACATTAAATGTAATTTGCTACGAAAATAGTTGAATTAATTAATTTAATGTAAACTTTTTTTTGCTAATAAATAACTTCATTTAGTCATTAAAGTTTTTTTTTTTTTTTTTTTTTTTATATAGTAGACCCTCGTTTTACGTGGTTTCATTTTGCGCAGTTTCGATTATACGCGGTTTAAAATTTGAGACCTTTATTTTACTTTACGCGGATGAGTTTCGGTTACGCAGATGCGGCAATGCAAACAGATAAAATTTTCCTCTCTTTCAAAATCCAAACTCCTAAAGATTGCAGATTACGCGTAATCAACTGCATTTTGACGTGCTAATAATCGAGCTTGGGTCACTGGAGACATTTAATGCGATTGGTTCCAGAGCTCTTTCCAGAAGTAAAGTTATTAAACTCACACAGTTCAGAACTCACTGGAAGAAGAGCTTTTAGCAGTGACAAAGGAGGACAAAAGCAATGGGGATACCGACATCGATAACACAGAACTAAAAAAACGTTCATGTTGAAAATTTTTGAGTCGTTCCTTGACAATAGAAATTATCTTTCTGATTTGTTTGTGAAGGAAGATTCTATCATGGAATGTGGCGCAAGTAATCAAGGATGCGTTAATGCTCTGCAAAGAATTATAGAGAAAAATTCTTAATGACTGCCAAAAGACTGTCATAGTCAGCTCCTCTTTATAAATAGAACACCTCTGATTTGTTAGTGAAGGAAGATTCTATTATGGGAATGACGAAATTGATCATGGATGCGTTAATGCTCTGCAAAGAATTACAGAGAAAAATGTTTAATGACTGCCAAAAGACTATCATAGCAAGATCCTCTTTATAAACAGAACACGAAATTAATTTATGTTTTCTTTATGCATGTTGTGCATCAAAGTCGATATAATTACACATTTAACTTATTATACAATTAGTCATCACTAGAATAAAGTATTCGGTTATCTACTGAACCAAACCCTTATTTTAACACTAGTATTAGGTCTCAATTTACGCGATTTCGATTTATGCGGCATTTCCGTGGAACGTAACCCCTGCGTAAAACGAGGGTCTACTGTATTTCAGTTTTGAAATATATTTTGTGTTCAATTCAAGGGGAACTGAAGACATTTCGTAACTGACTGCCCACCAAATCCTGAGTCGACACTAATTTAACAAAACGCGAAAGTCTTTAAAACTAAACTTACTCTGTTACGTTAGGTAGTAGTTTATAGGAGGCCCCGACTTCAAATGGTTATTAGAAATTAAGAGATCGTATATAACTAGTTAGGTATTAAAATAATTCCTCGTATAGTAATTAAAATCAGTGTTTATTTTATAATTGGGTGTTTAGTTTAGTTGATTTTTGTACAGGAGTTGTAAAATAAATTTGATTTATACTTTTTGGTAAGAGATCGTTTGTAAGTATGACCAATTATTTTTTACTTTTAAGTTTCCCTTTGTTTTTTGAAGTCGGTTTTTTTTTATTTGAAAATAATTTTTTACTACCTTATAATTGGTTTCTTGCTCTCTCCCTTCTTCTCTTTCTTTTTTTATTTGTAGTAGTATGTAGGTATACATTATGCTGGATGTTGTTCATTTGAAACTATCTTAATCATTTCGTTACTTTTAAAACCCGATTATTCGCTACTCACCCCTTTTCAGTTTAATAACGTTTAGTAATAATATTGGTTTTCAATAAATTCTGCTTGCATTTAAGGGTTTGAAATTTTAATATAATCAACCTCGATAGTAAAATTCCTCGAAACATGGTTGTTCACAAACAAAAGCTTCAATGTATCGACCAATCATTAAATAACAGCAGTCTATTTCAAATTGTGTTGCAGATTTTCCCTCACGCACAAGAGTTTACTTTTTTCCTCTTTTATTATTTTCCTAAATGCAGCTAGCTTCTGTTTAAATATAACGCAGTTTCTTATTCAAATAGTAAGTTTTGCTCTCGACCGCTATTTATTTATTGTTTCTTTTTAATTAATTAATTAATTTATGTTCTGTATTTATTTTTTGCATATTTTCTGTTCCGCTGTTTCTAGCTAAGGCCGTTGCCTTAATTCTTTACTACCTTATAATTGGTTTCTCTATCTCTCACTCTCTCTTTTTTTTTTTTTTTTTAACAGTTTGTATTTGCGTACATAGAGCTTTAGGAAGTCATTCACTTGACGCAATCTTAATTATTTCGTTACTTCTAAAAACTCGATTTTAGCCGTAACTCGCCCCTTTTCGGTTGATCCAGCGCTTAGCAATAAAATTTGGATCGAAATTTTGAATTTCATGGGTAACAGTTCCCATTTTTATTAACTTTTCTCAACAAAAGTTGAATCGACTCTGACAGAAATTTGATCATAAGCAAGCAATTCTATCTCCTTGCTTCAATTTATCCGTATGGAGAAACCGGGACTCTACACAAGTTCTCTGTATCCCAATCAGCTTTGTAGCAGGGGATGCGTGTCTCAGTTATGTTTTCCTTTACCTCAACTGACTCTTCTAGAACTGAATTCGGTTTTACGAACCAGGACAAAATTTGCTTAATGTAATGCTTTTACACTAAGCAAAGTGTGTTGCTTTTACAATGTAAATAAAATTCCGAAAAAAAAAAAACTAAATAGAAAAAAAAATCATCTGATAACCATTCCTTTCTTTCAAACATTATACATAACTTCTAACAAAAGTCTCTGACATTGCTTTTTTGTTTCTTATTTTTAGGAAAAATTTCCTTTTTTTAATTACCTTGCTTGTAATTCAGATTGCAATCTATTAAGTTTTCATATTCTGCTTTCTTTACCATTGGTCTTGTTTTGCTATTTTAAATTTCGGTATTGATTCGGATGCTACTAACTGTTTGTAAATACTCCAATTCATTTTCACTGGGAAAATGTTCCAAAACGTTACTAATTATTTCGGTGGAACGTTTCGAGATTTCACAAGTTTTTATCCAGTTCCTGAGAAAATTAAGTATCCTTGTCAAAACGTTTTCTGAATTACTACAATTTGCACGAATGCAGACTTCTCACTGTTGCGAAAAATATTTTAGCTACCAGTATAAAGATTAACTGAGCGTATTTAATAGTTTTATTACATTCGGTGTGAGTGCGGCCCATCCAGATTGGCTGAGCTCCCAATGAGAGCGAGTGAGTCTTTAGATTCCGTAAATTTGTAAGAAAAGTAGGCGAGTTCGATTCATGATACTTGCTTAAAATTCTATCTTAGCTTGGCCGTGACTTTAATAATGCTTTCGGAGCTTTCTTGGCAAAGTCGGAAGGTGCCGAGATGTTACATTAAACTTATCAAAGGTTTTCTCTGAAGGTTCCAGAGACGCGACTTTCTTTAACGGGGGAGATTATTGAATTCTTCAGAAAAATTTTAGGATAATTTCATTCAGGATACTGAACTTCAGCGGAAAACAATTCCGGTTTTTGCAAGAAATGTTACTTGTAGAAATTGGGCACATCAACTGCCCATTATTTTCTAGGATCGTTTCTGAATTGTTTACTTCATGATTTCCTAATTAAGCTATAAGAATCCACATTTCACAATAGCAAATCCAGAAAATACAGGCTTTATTTTCTAGTCATGGTTAACATTAGTGGTTCATTCTACAATCACAGAATAGTGGATTTCTTGAGAGGTTAAAGGACTTATCAAAACTGGGAGGAAAATCAATACCTTCAGCACATACATCCTTTGTATTATACTTTTATCTTACAATAAGGTTTTCCATCGCTACTAATCCATTTTTTTCTTTACTAATAATAAAGCTGAATGAAAGTCTCTCTGTCTGGATCTCTCTCTGTCCAGATCTCTGTCTGTCTGTCAGGATCTCTGTGACGCGCATCGCGCCTAGACCGTTCTGCCAATTGTCATGAAATTTGGCACAGAATTAGTTTGTAGCATGGGGGTGTGCACCTCGAAGCGATTTTTCGAAAATTCAATATTGTTCTTTCTCTATTCCAATTTTAAGAACATTTTCCAGAGCAAAATTATCATAAGATGGACGAGTAAATTACCAAGTTATCATAACGTGGAACCGTAACATGGGCAAGCCAATTGGTGAGAAATGCATCATACATTATTTTTAAATATAGAGGAGAACCAAAAGACCTTTTAATTTTCTACTACGGGCAAAGCAGTGCGGGTGCATTAGTTTTAAATATTTGCAATGAAAAATCCGTAGTGGAGACATCAATAAAATCTTTTAACTTTGCTGTTTTGAATCTATTAATTTCTGCAGAAGCAGCTTGTAAGTTGATGCGAACCGTGGTAAACAGCTTTCGGGAAGACGAACCCCCCCCCCCCCCCTTGACATTAATCTCAATTCTCTCTCCTCTATATGGGATTAAAACATGCACAAAATAATTAGGTCAAATTCGAATATTTTCGTCACTGCTCAAAGTCTGTCAAGGACAGAAAACATCTGAGTTTGTTCAAGTAAGGAAACTTTCAGAAACGAGGTTTTTGACCTCCACTCACATTTCGGCAGTTCCAGTTATATCGTAACTAACGTATGAGAAACAGGAAAAAAGGAAAAGTCAACACTAAATGAAAAAAAAATCATGTGATATAACCCATTGCTTTCTTTCAAACATTATAACTTCTAACAAAAGTCTCTAACATTGCTTTTCGTTTCTCATTTTTAGGAAAAATTTCCTTTATTTGATTACCTCTTGCATTGTAGTTCAGATTGTAATCTATTAGGTTTTCCTATTCTGATTATTTCCCATTGGTCTTGTTTTACTATTTTAAATTTCGGTATTGATTCGGATGCTACTAAGTGTTTGCAAATACGTTAATTCATTTTCACTGGGAAAAAGTTCCAAAACGTTATTGATTATTTCCGTGAAACGTTTCGGGATTTTACAGGTTTTTATCCACTTCCTAAGATAAGTATCTTTGTCAAAATTTTCTAAATTGCTACAAGTTTAACGAATGCAGACTTCTTACTGTCGTAAAAAATAAATTTAGCTACCAGTACAAAGATTAACTGAGCTTAAACTTAATAAGTTTATCGGCATTATCTCGCTGGCGGCCCGTTCACATTGACTTAAGGCTATTATTCCAGGAGAGCTGATTCATCTGACACTGACGTTTGGCTACGGAGTTGTCAGGGGACAAATTTGGTATTTTTATTAAAAGCCTCGTTGCAAAAAAAACTGGTACCCAAGCTTTAGATAAGTTGCATGATTAATGTTTGATTATTTCATTCTGTAAATGAAGAAGATTTGATTACTACAAATTAAAAGCAAATAATGTGTGAAAATGAGGTTCATTACAGTAAACATTTTCCGATTCATTTTTGTTGAATTTGTGAACTAAGTTATTTTTCTAGATTTACCTGAAGTGTCATTTTTCTCAACTTATCATCAATTGTTTTACAACATAGCACCCAGCGAATATTATAACGTATTTATACTAGAAACAAGGTCAGATCCATAGTTGCCTTAGAACCAAAATGTGGGATAAGTCGGTCTGTCATTTTCAAGGGGTTCTAGATTGACGAAGTTCTCAATGCGAGCGAATAAGTCTCTGGATTCTGTAGTTATGAAAGAATTGCACTCAAGTTAGATTCGTGGTTCTTGCTTGCAATTCTGTTTTAGTTTTGGCCATAATTGCAGCAATGCTTTTTGGAGCTTACTTGGCAAAGCAGGAAGGTGCCAAACTATTTTATATAACCCACCTAAGTTTTCTCTGAAGGTTCCAGAAACACGGCTGACTTTAACCGGAAGAGAGTACTGAATTCATAAGAAAGATTCCAGGATAATTTCAGGAAGGTTACTGACTTTTAGCGGAAAACATTTCCAATTTTTGCATGACACGATTCTTGCAGAAATCTATTTTATGTTTCTGTCTGAGTGAATTTTTTATGTTTTTGACATTTTCCTTTTCAAGATCCTGTAATTCTGGAACAATATGTAAATACACTTAGGCGTTCTATTGCAAATGGCATTACATCTCTTCTTGAGGCGGAATATTCTCCAATCTCTACCTTTTTTAATTAGGTCTTACAGTTCGTCATTTCAAATGAAAAAAAAAGTACAACTATTTATAATGTTTTTTTTTAAATAGATGAAGAGAGAATACGGGAGCTGAATTACATTATTGTAGTGAATATTTTAACGATTAGTATTGTGTTTATCCTAGTATTTAATACGTTTATTACTTTGCTTTAATTTTAGGAAACATATTTAGACTTAGATTTTGTGTGCAATTTGATGTGAATTTCAAATATAAGTTAACATTATTTATTGCTCAAATATAAATGACTCGCAAAACATAAATACATGAGAATTTTTTAAAGTGGTATTAAGCATGAGTAGATGATTTGGTTGATACCATTTCATAACTTAGTTAACTAAGGCATCTGAAATGTGCCTCGCTATAGCGGGCCAGATTTGAGATGCTCATGTGCCACTTTTGACCCGCTGTTCATAGTTTGGAGACCTTTCCCTTTGTGAAAAGAAGTCAATTTCCAGAAAAAGGAAAGACAAGAAATTGTTAATAAGGAATAAACTCGAAAAAAAAAAAAAAACAAGAGAGATACTATGCCAAAAAAATATATAGTATTCTAAAGATCAACTACAGAGGAAAATAAACCATTTTAACCAATTAGCGTTCAAGTACAATAATGAAACTCAAGTTGTTGGGACAGAAATAGCAATGAAAGAAATGCAATAAAGGTTCTAATTGAAACGTGGTAGGAAGCTTAAATGCAAATTAAACGCAACTGAATAAAAACAACAAATACTAAGCGCCGACGTAATTTCATGGCGTATTAAACGTGCGTATTTTAAAAGAAAAACTCATTTAAGTAAACATGTTGGGAGAAATCTATGAAGGGCATTCTTTTTGGCTCGATAATTCCATAAACGCTGCTCTTTTTAAAGGCGTTCAAAATAATCGTAAAATTGAATTTATCAAAACACAGAAAATAATACCTTTTAATCAAATCTAATCCTTTAATAAAATGCAGGAAGAAAGTGCATGGCACTTTTCCATTCAACGAAACTGGTTTTAAACAATGCAAAAAGTGTATGGAAAATGTTGATAAAGTTTTTTTCCGGAAAGAAAATTTTAAGCAAAATTCAAAATAAAGCAAAATACAACGTTTACATTGTCTTAGTTAATTCAAAATGAATCATTTCAGGATCTAATGATTCACGCTTTAGTCTACTGCAAATATTTCAAATTCAATTTCGGAATGTCATTAAAAACTCGCCATTCACTTCACTTTCGAAACAGATTTCATGAAAATGTTGCATCACTTACAGTGCTGTACATCGCGGCGTTCATTAGAATGAGTAGTTCAGGTTACAAGTAGAATGAGAAGACACGGTAATTGTGGTATCGTTGTGTATATCCAGAAACCATTGGATGAAACCCCTCCTGAGGTAAGCTATTTGCTGTAAATTTGCATTTATAGGACATGATTGTGGACCTGTACAAGTTTTCTAGTTAATAACCTTTTTTTGGAAAATATGATGATTTGCAATTACGCACTGAGCATTTGAAGGTCACGGGCAAGAATGTAATATGCCACAATGATGTGAATTTTTCAGTGGGCCACTTTCCAACTTATAAAAATATATTCTACAATACTAAAACCAGATGTGTTTTTCTACAAGTGACATTATCTATTGTCATGTTTATTTCAATTTTAGCTATGAGAAACGAAAATGTTGATCGAGAAGTCACTCCTTGTGGCTTGTTACATTTCTGCCCCGAAACTCTTCATTTGGAGGCGTTTTATTAGTATTGAATATGACCCGGACATTTGCATTCTTTTGCTTTTTTTTTTTTTGGCACTTTTGTGCTATATTTTAACATTTAGATCCTTTTGAAAACTTTTCACGTAATTTTTAAAGATTTTGGATTTTTTTTTAATTGCATTGTTTATTTAGGACATTTATAACATTTTAGGAGATTTCTTTTACACCCTATGGTTATTTCTAATACGTTCATTTTTTAAGTCTGAAATTGCCATATTTTTGCACATTATATTGACTTAGACATTTGCCTTATTTTGCTTTTTTTTTTTTTTGTCACTTTTATGCTTTTTCAACATTAAGGTCCTTTTGAAAACTTTTCATGTCATTTCTAAAGATTTTGGAGTATTTTTTTTTCTTTTACTGCATTGTTTTTATATTTAGGGAATTTATAACATTTTAGATTTCTATTACACTCTATGGTTATTTCTTATATACGGTCTTTTTTTTTAAATCTTAAATTGCCATATCTTTGCACATTATTTTGGCCCAGATATTTGTTTTATTTTACGTTTTTTGAAACTTTTTTGCTATTTTTAACATTTAGGTCATTTTGAAAACTTTTTCACATCATTTTAAAAGATTTTGGAGTATTTTGATCTTTATTTTAATGCACTGTTTTTACATTTTAGGGCATGTTTTAGGGCATTTTAGGAGATTTCTTTTACATCTTATGGCTATTTCTTATACGATCTTTTTTTTTTAAATCTGCAATTGCTATATTTTTGCACATTATATTGCAACTCTCAATATATCGCCTGAAACCTTCTTATCAGCCTAACATGTTGTTCAAATAAATTCTTTTGGGAATTAACTCATTGTAAAACTTTCTTTCATTTTATCTGAGTTGTATTATTCAGTTTTCAGGGGGAAAATCACATCTGTAATTGTTGAAAAGCTTTTCGAGTTATAAAAAATAGTCTGACAAGAGATGTTTTTTCTTATTTGAAAGTATCAAAAAGGATAAGCCGAAAAATTCCGGTTTCTTGTAATATAGTAAAATACTCAAAACAATTAAAAATTTTATAAAAAAAAGCGAAAAACTGTAGATATCCCTACATTTCTCCTTTCTTCTTTATTCTTTGATTATTTTAGCATTTAACTTTAATGAAAATTATATTACAATTTCACTTAACATGCACATTTTAACACAACTATATGTAAATTTAGAAAAAAAGAATACTTCAGGTTGAAATTTTTGCATATGGATAAGAGGAATTATTTTAATTTTAAGTGTATTGTTTATCTTTACAAGTGCATTTTATGTTAATTTTCAGGGCATTTTTTTCAATTTTGAAAGGCATATTTGGGGGGGGGGGGGGTCATGCTCTAATAATGGATGAAAGGAATTTTTCAAAGTCATTAAGCATTACTCTGTTTCGGTTGCACTTTTCGCGAAGAACAGCTTATTAAACCATGTTTTATGCATAATTTGTTCGTCGGTATGGTACTGTTAAACTGTTTTACTCTTTTTAGGAAGGGAGGGGGAAGCAAACAGCTCTTAAAAAAACTATGTTTTTGAATGGAAATGTGTTTATAATTGTGAACACACGATTGTTCTTTCTGCATTATTGTAATATTTCCAACCACTATATGCATTTCCGAAAGCGTTTTGCATTGCTGATAAGCATTGCCATTTTTAACTATTTATCGTGCATCAACATTTTCAAAAAGTTATTGATTATTATTTTTGTATCAATTATAGCTTCTGTGAAGGAAAATACACCAAAGTGCTTTTTATTGCAAATTTATGCATGAAACTGTCTTTGTTTAGAGGGGAGGGAAGATGAATTCTTAAAAAAAAATAAAGTTATTACAGGTTCAACTTTAAATAAATGCATACATGATGGTAAACTATTATACTTTGTTATAAAATAGTAAAATCATAACTTACTCTAGCCATAAAAAAATGTATGTTACTAAGAGGCGTGGAGGTATAAAGATATTTTAATTACTTGAAGTGAATTCCCAATTGTAAACCCTGAAAAAGTCTATATGCCATTTAAAATTTTTAAGAAAAGTTGCAAGAAAGAAATATTTTTAGTACAGAATGAGTTAATATATCTTTCAACTTGATAACCTGTAAGGAATGAGGGAAATTATAAAAATGAAATAAAATTGATGTTATTAACTGTAAACTAAGAGTTTTGATGCTTCATTGATTTTTTTAATTATTATATAATATTTTCTTTTCACATTTTGTTGAAGGTTAATAAAAATGTTCATTTGATAAGAGAATAGATGAGAGAGGAGGAAAATATGGAATATCTCTTACTTTTCTATAAATAACTTAACTAGTTTTTGGATTAAAATCTCCAAATGATCATGAGCGCTTACCAGCAGTCATGAGCGCATATCTGTAATGAACAATCAGTTGCAAAAAAAAAAAAATATTTTCACGCCGAGAAAAATCTGGTACATAATAAATAGCAAATTTTAGGTAATACGGAATAAGTGGTTTAAACCATTGGAAAACTTCACTCGATCGGTTTCTTTTATGGTCAAGCAGCTTCTGACTCTTTCTTTCTTAAATTATCTCCCAGTTGATCATTTAACTATTTTTTACATAGGGACTGCTAGCACGCGCTCATGATGAGTTGGTTGTTATCGAAAAATATCGAGCTCTTTTTCCTCTTTTCTTCTTCTGCTTTTTCAGAGGTACTAATGTCAGGTGACTTCCTCTTTATCGGAGGTAATGGTTATTCGGAAAGACCAAATCAGGACTACTGAAAGAACAGGGTCAAAGATCGCGGGGAATATCTGGTATTATTTAATACCCGATATTCGGTAATACCCGGCACGCCATCTTATAAATTGAATCTTTAAACTTATAGACCAAACTTTGTCAGCTAAAAAATGACCGCAGTATAACAAACTGCAGTTTCTTGTGTGCATATTTCAGTTAATATTATTGTTCAAGTCACACGTTTACTAGTAGATTAAAAGGTTTGAAAATGAAAATCTCGAAACACATTTTGTTCTCATGCGAGTGGTACAACAACTAAGAGTCAGTTCTCTCATTACACTGTGCCACTCTGTAAAAACAAGTTAGAAATGTTCCTAGAAAATAATGGGTACCTAAGGTGCCTCAATTCTACGAGTAACGAATATGGTAAAAAACAGGAAGGTTTCCTGCTAAAATTCAGTGACTTACCGGAAAATAACCTGGATTCTTTTCGAGGAATAATCGCTTGGCACCATTCTGATTTCCTAACAAAGTTTCTAATGAATCTCAGAAAAAAAGGACCAAAGCTGATGAAAGAAAACAACACTAACCAGATCTTTTCCCCTACTTTCTGCAAAGCTAGTGTCCGGAGGCCATTTTTTGCCCTTTCTTGGGGCAAAAATTGGCAAATTGGGTTTGCCAATCCGTACGAATTGCTAGAGTGAAAGCTGAAAAACTTAATAAAAACATTGATTATATTTTGAAACTGGTAGTTAAAAATATGTTTCACAGCAGGGAGTCCTCATTTGTGCAATTTATAGCAATTCAGGAAACTATTTTTGAAAAGATATTTGACTTTCACAGGAAATAGATCGAAACCAGTGAAGTCCCAGAGCGTTGCAAGGCAATAATCTGAGACGTCTCGAAATTTTCTTTCAGTGTATGGGCATTCTGTTTGACTCATTCACTATATTCCTACGTGATATCGGCATCAAAGTCAAAACTTTTGTCTTCCACTTTACTCGACTATTTCATAATACCCTCCTATCATCTACTTACATGTATGACGTATATTTGTACTTGCATTTCTAGTTTAAATTTAGAGTGCAAGTGACAAGAAAGATGCGAAATTTTTAATCACTTTGCATAATGTATTCTTTTTCCTTGACACGTGCATTTTTTAAGAACAATTTCTCCTTTGCTCTATAATATTTCTGCGTCTCCTACCTTGAGTTGAATTTCTCCATGGAAATTATAAGACAGAAAAAGGTATGTCTTCTACTGTAAAAGGAAAAAATAGCGGTGACCACCACCCACAGAGTGACTAAATGAAGAAAATGGCGATAAAACAATCATTTGTCATTCGACACCAATAGTCGTTTCAGAATTAACTAAGTGTACAAAAAGCATTAAGTAATCGGTAAAAAAAAATTCATCAAAATCTTGACGAAGCCTATATGAGCTAATGTATTAAACATACTTTATTTTACATAAATTAATGTATTCGAATTACTAATTTCAACGAATTAAAAAAATATGTACCGCGAGCAAATTTGGGTTGAAAAAAAGGGGCTATTTCAAAAAAATGGCGACTAACGAAATTTACTATCTGCCACTGTTGACTAAAAATTTTCCCCAGTTTTGTCCCTTATTCTATGGCATTGATCAAATTTGCAATCGTTTCTCTGCATGTTTTCAAAGAAGTAGCAAAATTGCTTGGATCATGGTAGATGAAGCAGAAAATATTCCGTAACGCAAAATAACTCAATGAACAAAGTCAGACCGGTTGTAAATTAATAATAAAACAGAGATTTAATCACAATAGTTATGTTGCAATAACAAAACCGTAATTGTCTTCTGCGTCACTCATTTCATAATCGTATCATTGTTTATTTTCAATGAAATAGCAAAGTAGGAAGTGGCTTTGATCATAAAGATTGAATCACAACATATTCTGTTGCCCAAAAAAATTCAATGAATGTATTTAGAGCAACTAAAAATTAATAACAAAATGAGAATAATAATAAAAAATAAAAAAATAGTTAAAAAAAATTAAGTGGAATTTTTATCCTCTTATGACAGAAATCCTTCTTCCCATGTCAGTCGAAAAATCTATTTCGCGTTTAAAATATTTCGCAAATAAAATGGAAAAGGGGGGCCTTAGAACAATTAAAAAGCACTTCTTTAAATGCTTTTAGACAGAACAATTATTCTAAAACCATACTCCTATACTGCCATGAGCAGGTAAAGGGCAGAAACTAGAAATTTTTCCTGTTTTTTTTTTTTTTTTTTTTTTTTGGCTTTTTTTTGCATTTTTTCACCCATTGCACTTTAGCTGTGCTGTACAAGCTTCCTTATTTGACTTCCGTTGAAGTAAAAGCACGAAACAAACGTCTAATTTCACCGCTTCCGTTTTGTTAGTATTGGATCCAAAATGCGTTTCTTCAAATATCTCGAAAACTCATTTCTACAAATACTGTCGTTTGCTTGCCCACACAAGTATAGTCTTGGCTTATTAAAAAAAACAGAAATTACTTAAAACATGACGGTCAAGGTCCCACTTCAAAACATCAAAGCAAAGCATGGGGGAGTTGTTGATTCCCATGTAAAATGACCCCTGAATGAATTTATGACCAAAATGAGACCGCCATTTACCCCATGACCCACCTCTTTTTGGAGATAGCTCTAATTTATTTCTTCTTCGCTTTTCCTTTTCCCTTTCTTTTCTTTTTTTTTTTTTTTTTTTTCAGTTTTTTAGTTTCGTAGCCGTTATTTTGACCTGGTGAGAAAAAGAGCATTACATTAACCATCATCATTTTTGTCATGGGTTATGGAGGGGAAAAGCTCAAAAGCATAAAGATTTTTATCAAGGAGAGAGTTGTAGGGGGTATTCCCTCTAAAATACTTTAAACAATCATTAAAAGCTATCTGTGTAAGACCAAAGTGTCAACTTTTCCCGTCTAAGGCCCATATCAGAAAAAAAGTTCACGTTGTAAAAAAAGTTAAGGAAAAAAAATGATAGAATTGAATGCATCGCACGTTGCATACGAGTCTCATTGCAGGTTTTCAGTAAAGAAACTGCCCGCAGTATTTATATTTATTTGAATTACGTTCACAGGCATAATTAAAACAAAAGATGAAAGTTATTATGTTTATAATATAGCAGTAGTGCATATTTATGTTTCTGTGAATGCAACGCCCCATTGTTTTACACTTTTTGATAATAAAAAGCGATAAACTATGGGTGCGGAGCATAATATTTAGAACATCGTTCACTAATGTACATTTTCTCTGCATCACCCCACCGAGTTATCCCTTAGATTGTTTACTAATACACCGAACAAATATAGGAACAGAATTATCGTACTACATCAATATACACTTAGAATTTGCCAAAAGTTATCAGTTATCCTTCCTACACACGAGACTTACTACGCACTTAGTTGAATAAACTTTCGAACTGGCAGTTATTAGGAAATTTAGCCTCTTAGGCGTAATTCAAACACTGTCCGCACGTCACGTTCGCCACGTTAATTGGACAGACGTACGTTTTCCGAAGAGGGAGAAGCTTTCATGAATTGCAGACGCACGTAAAGCGCATGACAGTACTCTCACCCAATTGAGAGAGTGCGCCCATCTTGACCAATGAAATGCAACTCTCAACTTGACGGACGTCAAATATGTAGCATCTCGTCACGTTGATAGGATTTATGGTGAAAAAATCGTCGCTGACGTGACGTGCGGACGGTATGTGAATGTTGCTTTAAAAAAGAAAAGGAATCGCCTGTTGTGTGAAGGAATCACCTGGCTTCCTTCACACAACAGTCAACTCATCAGGCACACCAGGCACATATGCCGCTACCATTCTCATCCCGATAAGTTAAAAAACATCGAAACGCTGCCGAGGGTTCCCTCTCCACACGAGTCAACTAGTTAAGTAAACTCGGTTCAGTTTGAACAGCGTTGTGGAGCAGCTGCTCGAATACATTCGGCTCATTGTAAGAAAAGTTGATTTAACTAAGTTGCCTCGTGTGAAGACAACGAAAAACGTCAGTCAACTAGTTGACAGGCAACTTTTTTGACAGTTGATTCAACTAAGTTGCCCCGTGTCTAGTAGGCCTCAAGCACGGAAAGAAAAATATAAATTTCTGGAAACTAATTCTGAATTGGAGAAGCTGTATTTTGCTGCTGAGTTAGAATGAGAGATGTATTTACGATGCGTATTAACCTCTGAGAGTGAGGGTATGAGTATAGTTTGATCACGCAGGAGATGACGGATGAACTGGTATGGGAAACCGAATACTTAATTTTGTAATAGGATCAGCGAAAGTGCGAAATCAGTAAAGTTTTTACTTCTCGTACAACATCGCTGATCCTACCACTTACAAAATGAAGTGATCCGTTTCCGCTTTCTGTTCATCCGTCATCTCTTCTTGATCAAACTATACAACATTTCTAATGCATTATTTACTTCCCCATTTGTATGATTTCTAGTCTTTTGTATTACAAATTCAAATTGCACAGATGTAATAATTACGTATTTTATTAACTTAGAGTCGGAGATCGGATAGTGACCCGACAAGTTTTGAATATCCAAATCTGCCTATGCGCTCAGTCGACCTCACCTCAACTCCGTCCATTACAAATGACAGTGGCTTGGGCAATAGTAGTACACTAAAAGTGGGCAGTCTTCCCATGACACAGCCTGAAGACGATACTATTTCCTTGAGTAGAGAAAGTGTGTCGTCGGCACCCCCCTCTACGCATGATGCAGGTTTGTTTTGCTTCTATTTTCCACATTAGGCTTAATAAAACAGTCTGTATATGTATTTCAAATGAACATTTTATTGCTGGTTTATACTACTTTACTTCTTATCTTACAAATGCTTTCAATTCAGATAAATGTAAGTCTAAGTACGAACATTTCAAAATGAAAGCAAAATGGAAATATATTACAGGAAAAATTTTCGAATGAAAGAAAGTTTTAGTACCCTGTTAGGCTATATCTGGCAAGAATGTACGAGATTGAGGCTTAAAAATATCGTACGATCTTCTTCTTATACATTTACTGTTAAACACGAGTAACTAATTCGATAAAACTAGTATGCCGTGCATCTTACCGTCCAACGCGATCACAGATATGCTCGATATATGACAAATCTGGCGGTATGGGAAGAGGAAGATCTCTGACACCCTTTGCCGTGTGTGATTGCTCATTGTCTTTTTAAAAAAATGCTCCCTGCCAACAAATGTGTCTGAAACATGCAGCAAACGTACCGTTAGGCTGTCATGGTGCTGGGAATCAATATTAGGGGGTGTACTCGAAAGCATCCCATAACATCACCCCAGCTGGGAGTGCGGTATGCAGCTAAAAAGTAAAGGTACTATTAGGGTGTTTACAACGGGCTCTCTACAATGGTACACGATTGTCATCAATACCCTAAATGAATCTGGATTCGTTGCTAAAGACGATCTGCATCTATTCGGTTGCAGTCCGATCCTGTCGCCACTATTCCAAACGGTGGTGCCAGTGTGAAAGCTCTAATCCTGCCTTTGTTTTCAAGGGCACACCGCATCTGCAGCTAGGGTGATAATATCGGTTGCCATGTCTTGTGATAAATGGTCACCCCTAAAATTATTCCACAACACCATGACAATCTAACTGTATGCCTGTATCATGCTTCCATCATATGCATTAGCCCTCATGGCAGGGCTCCCGGGTTCCAGTTTTAACTGTACAACGTTCATTCAAACACAGCAAGGGTGTCAGAGAACTTCATCTTCAATAATATTACTTTCTCCAGCCTGCTCGATACCTTGATGTTTTCTCACAGATCGAGCATATATGTGATCTCTTGGGACGATCAGTTAGACCGCCGACGAGTTTTATTGAACTAGCAACGCTTTTACAGTAGCTGTAGTACGAGATGACGTAGAAAACTCTACAGGATACCAAAATCTCCACTCATTTAGAATTTTTCCAGTAATAAATGATCATTTTGCTTTCATTTTGTAATATTTCTTTTACATCAATGTTCTCTCTACGTGCGTAAAATTTCTCTTCATTCTGTGAGTTCCTTCTATGGGCGTTTTTTTTTTTTTTAGTTATAGAGTGTATTTTCTACTTTTCAAGATTTAATATATGAGAAACAACTAAACCTCAATTTCATCTTCAAAATTAACAATTTTTACAAAAATATTACTGTGTATTATGAATCTCTTGGTACGAGTTGCTGCTTCTTACAACAATAAATTGCTTCAGTATTTGTTTTTAAGACTCCTGTCTAATTTTAAATACTTTATTTTTCTTCTTCTTTTTTTTTTTTCACTTTTCCTTAGATGTCAGGTTTCTTCTAATAAAAGAAGCATTTTCTTTTATAACTTAAAAGCGCTTTACTTGTGTTATTTCAATTTCTGCGTTTTAATTCTTATAATCATTTATATCCTATTCTTTTATTTAATCATAATTCATTCGACTTTTTACTGAGCAATCAAGTTATGTTTATTGCTCCGCGAGGTGCTTTCAGCTTCTTTTTCAAAGCTATTCCTTTAGCAAACGTAATCGTGTTTGTATAGTACGGCTCTGGTTAGTTGAGCTATGAACTTGACAATGTTTTACTGTGTTCGGAGACTTTGGTGGGAAAGACTCTTGTTTTCGGCGCGGAATTGAGCTGGAATATTTTTGAAAATCTGCTGCGAAAGTCATGGAATCGAAGGAAATCTGCAGTTGGGGTCAAATCCAAAAACTCAAATCTTTTGCGTTAAATGTGTAAAATTTACTTTTAAGATTCATTCCAATTGTGTCTGTGATAAACGCATGAATAGTTTAATGCGGATTAAGTGTCTTTTCAGTATTTTTTTTCCTCTTTATTTCGTTCGTTCTTTTTTTTTTGAAATTAATCAAGTATTTCTTGGAAACGTGTTGCAGTAATTAATTTAAAGACTCATAAATTGTTTTTTTATACGTAAAAGTATCTGTTTTACAAATTCATAATGAACTTTTATAAAAATTTACATGTATAAATTGCATTAAGCAAAAATTAATAGATGGGGTCATACAGGTACCCCGCGCGAGCTTTTGTGTGCTGCATTGCAAGTGAGTTCTACCGGGTTAAGAACAATTTTCATTGTTTCAGCAGTTGAAAATGTTTGATGTTTCCATTATACCCCTGTGTGGTACAATGAAATTGTTAAAAATAAGAAACATCGCCATACTAAAATACTGTTTAATCCGAATGAAACAAAGCACATATTTTAATGAAACAAACATTAAGGATAATTCTCTTATTACAATTAAATTCACAATTTAAGCTGCTTCATTTTCCCTTTTAGGTTTCATGAACAGTAATAGCAATAGACTGAATAATCTCTTAGTTATTCCTCCATCTGGTCCATTTATCAACCTCAGTCCAAGGCCTTTGAGAAGGGCCCTCTCAGCAAGATATATCAATGAAAACCATACAGGTTCACTTCACCGAGTTCGAAAACCGACGGGCGGACAAGCCAACTCTCTGCCACCAGAGTATTATGGCGATAGCATTTCTGTCATTAATGTACCTGCTAGCCAAACAGATGCACCAAAAAGAAAAACTGAAAACTCGTAAGTTGTTTTTAAAATATTTTTCATATTGAGCAGGTAGGGTAACGGCAACAGTAACAGACAGAGTTTAGTTTGGACTTAAATAATAAGATTTTTAGGCGGGTAAAACTGATGTTGATGCGATCCATGAATACCGTGCAACCATCTAGTGTTATCAGAGTGAATTTTATGAGCCAGTTGGTATTTACAAGGCAGAGGTAGAAGGTTATGAACAGCCACCACGAGGTCTGCCGGTGTTTCATGTTCATTTGAATTAAATATGGCTTTAGATCTAAAAATAAAGAACTTTTGCACATTTTGAAGATAAAAGGGTAGTTCTGTCCATGACGCATCCTTTCTTCATCCTAACTGTTGCTGAGTATCATCAGAATTGTTGGTGTCTGTTACTGGGGTCGGATCGTTTTTGGAAATTGAGCAAATAAAAATAGAATTGACTAACTCAAATGGTCTAGAAGCAGCAAAATATTAGATGAGATGTATAGTTGCATGACGGAAAAATAGTTTTAAAAATCTAAATGCATTAAAAGGCTCAGAAAATTGAGTTAACCTGAGAGCGATGTTAAATACGGCATTTCAGTTACTGGTGCCGTTACCCTATTTTAAGAAAATAAGAATTCTTCTGAAGTGAATTGGGTAAGAAACAAATATTTGCTTGTTTGTTGTTATCTTACGTAAAATGTCAAAAAAAAAAATGTAATAATTTCTTCGTAAAATTGATGTGTGTCTCTGATAAGCTGAGTTATGCCCTTGGCAATGATATTTCTTTTTCGGGGGTGTTCAGTGAAAAAGGACCGCATTATTGTGTTGGATTTTGCGTTGGAATTTGGAATGCTTTTGTAAATCGATTGATAACACAACTCAACTCAGCGCTAGTTACTCTTCCTTATTAACCAAAAGAGAGGAAAACATTATCAAGGTCATAGCTCAACTTATCAGAGCCTTACTATGCACCACCCTATTGTTTCAATTTTGTTTTGTAAAATACCGGTCAACTGGTGACAACAGTGACAACTTTTTTTAAAAAAAAGAGAGAAAATCAAGGTTTTACGTAAAACTACTTTTAACTGATTTGATCGCAAATGCTACAATATGCTCAAAACGTTGATGATATATTTATTTGTTGGTATTTATAGTCTGATGTAATAATCTTATACTGTTAAAAACTGAGTGTATCTTTGTATCTATATATCTATGTAACTGTAACTTTTTCCGAACGCCAGAGAATTGATGATTGAATCATGTATCGATAGATTGGTATTTTTTCTGGCATCATGCTTAGGAAGAAATCGTTTTTCTACTACTTTAATTAGCGGCGATATTAATTAAAACTTTAATCTCAAGAACGTTTCTACTGCCCGAAAAAAAGCACTTTTGACACCAAGCAAAATTTGACCTTAGAAACTTTTTTTCCGAAGTCTGCAGTGTTCTCAAATCGGTCGGGAACTCTTTTTCCCACGGTTTATAATTTTTCTCTCTTTTTCTGCTTAAAACCTGAGTTATTGAATGGAACTTTTTTTTCGACGTTGAGTTTTTCTCGCCTCTGCAAAGCTAGGACTTTTTTTCGACTCTATTAATGTACTTCTCACTAAATGATGTACCATCGCATTTGACAAGAAGGGGTGAATCACCTAAAGGACACCACAGAAGACGATTTACTTTATGGGCTTCACCCCTTCGTTGGTGTACACCATCCAATCCACGCCATGTGAGTTGGACGAGCCGTAAAGTTCCGCCGCAGGCGGCAGTAGGCGACGAAGTAACCCTAATACATCGTCAAAAACCGGGTTGCACGAGCCGCCGAACGCGACTAGTTTATAGTTAAATTTTTAAAAAAACATTTCTTCTGAATTATGAAACTTCAATGACGTGCCACTGTTCATTATATAGATTATAAGCCACAACGCATCAGTTAGGTAAAGTTTGACCGCGGAGAGATGGCGGATAACCTTGAATCGGGAACATTATTAGCATCATTTGTAATGGGTAGAATCAGTCAGAAAGCGTGGAGTAGTAAGAGGCGTTCGCTCTGCTTCTATCTATTACAAAATGATAACATACAACTTATTACAAATGAAACAAATGATGTTTCAGCTTCAAGGTCGTTCGCCCTCTCTCCGTGGTCAAGCTTTAATAACTTTCTGAGAATATTGTGGCAAGAAAGTATTAAAATCAGATTTTCAATTATTATGTTTTTTCAACTTTTTGGGATAGGTCACCATTGTCGCCAGTGACCGATTACATGTCTCTATACGAATATTCAAAAATATTGAAAAAAGAAAAAAAATAAGCGTTATCTTTGATAAATGGGGGAAGGATTGGAATGTGTAAACTTTAATCCTTCTCATCCTACTGGATCATTAGAAAGACAAAATTTTCTATGCTACTACCAAAATTGCGCTCCTTGAGAGTAACTGGGTATGAAATCTTCGATTCTGTAACTGTTTCAGAGTATGAAATTCTGATAAATTTTTCCCCAGTGTGTTTCTATTTACCCCAGAGACTACATGGAGACAGTAATTTCTTTCCCCATGAGGTAGATGTAGGCAGATAACCGATACATACAAAATCAGTTTAGATGATTAAAAAGATCAACACCGACCACAGGCGCCTGGTGCACCAAAAAAGTGGGGGTCAAAGAAGTGGGGAGAGGGGTGGCGCCTCTGAAGCTGACTTTTTTTTTTTTTTTTTTGTAAAATTGGGCAAGATTATTGACCTTTAACATTACTAACGAAGTGACCTCTAAAAATGTGGAATATGGCATCAAAATCGGGACGGACGGCTACCGTAGACTCTCTCCTTCCAATTCAAAGTTCCATTCTTACGAAATGACATTAGAAAGATTTATTTGGAAATTTTATTTTATTTTATTTTTTGTTTTTCCGTGGAATAATGCAACCTGTAAAAAAATCATTTTTCAATCGGTCATTAATTTTCTGCTCTGAAAAGTGAAGAAACATATCCCCTTTTACTGTTAAGAGTGAGGGGACAGCTGTCCCCTATTGTTAGTTTCCCCCTGTAAAATTTTAACTACTCGCGCCAGAAAGGAAGCGATCACTATTTTCACTTTATGATTCTTAAAATTTCTATTGGCTTCCAGCTCAGCTTATCCTTGTTCGGAAAAACTCCTTCAACATTCTGACGCCAATCAAAAGTTAGTGATGAGTCATAAATCTAGCGAACAAGTGATGACGGCCATTTAAAAAAAAATGCGGCGTAGTGAAAATATTTAAACTTGTTGAAGCTATTATGCTATCACTTCCGAGATACCTACTTCCGAGGTTTTTGTAGTTCTAATTCAAGCTAAAGTAGTAGAAAAAAAAATAATGAGAGCGACTACGATAACGACAAATGTGCAGAATTTGACGCTAAGCTAATTCTTACGGTTCAATGTCTTTGACTTCTGATGCACAGAAAAACTGAAAACATTTTTAGAAGCCAGGTGAGCAAATGGCAATGTAATAAAGAGACTACAAGACAGTTTAAAGTAAATAAGCAAACTTATTTGGTACTGTACAGAAATAAAAAAAACAAAGCAAGTACAGGATGTCCTGAAAAAGGCTGACTGTTTTCAAAAATTTATAACAGAAAAATAGTAAATGATAAAAAAATAATTCATGCAGAAAATTCATGTGGTGGGCCGTAAATTTTTACCCCCTGAGTTCAAAATTTTAGTTGAAAATTTTTCCAATAGATGGCGCTGCAGATAGTAAGCCCGTAAATAAAAAAAAATAGAGAATTACATCATAATTTTTCGAAAATAATGAACAAGAGAACAAAACAAAATTTTCAAATAATCGTTGGCTGTAATCACATGTCGCAATCGGAAGAAAAATCGTTGAATTTCTATTCTTATTTGACTTAAAGGCTTACTATGTGCAGCGCCATCTTTTGAAACATTTTTGAACTAAAATTTGGAACTCTGAGAGAAAAAGTTCAGCACCCACCACACATGAATTTTCTGCAAGAACTTTTTTTTTTATCATTAACCATTCTCCTGTTATAAATTTTTTAAGACAGTCAGTCTTTCTCAGGACACCCTGTACCGTATGAATTGTTATGGTGTCTTTTGCGACCAGCCCGTTATAACGAGAAAATCACGCGGTCCCTTTACTTTCGTCATAAGCGAATTCGACCGTATCTTAACGTAAGTCCACTATATAACGGTGCCTAACTCGTCCGGCTAAATTGTCGGTTGACAAAATTAGTATTTGTACAAAAGCCACGTTGCAGAAAACTGGTGCCCAAGGCTTTAGATGTGTTGCCTGATTGATGTTTGCTTATTTTATTCTGTAAGTGAAGAAGATTTAATTAATACATAATTCAGAACAAATAAGGTATGAGAATGAGGTTCATTGCAGTAAACATTTCTTGATACATTTTTGTTGAATTTTCGAACAAAGTTATCTTTCTCGATTTACCTTAAGGGACATTTAACTCAACTTATGATCAATTGTGTTACGATATAGTAGCCAGCGAATATTATAGTGTATAGTAGATCCTCGTTTTACGCGGGTTTATTTTACGCAGTTTCGATTATACGCTATTTAAAATTTGACACCTTTATTTTATTTTACGTGGAAGAGTTTCGGTTTTACGCGGATGCGACAACGCATACAGATAAAACTTTCCCCTCTCTCAAAATCCAAACTCCTAAAAATTGCAGACTATACGTAATAATCTGCATTTTGGTGTGCTAATAATTGAGTTAGGGTCACTGGAGACATTTTATGCGATTGGTTCCAGAGCTCTTTCCTGAAGTAGTTGTTAAACTCACACAATTGAGAACTCACTTCAAGAAGAGCTTTTAGGAGTGACAAAGGAGAACAAAACCAACAAGGATGTAACGACATCGGTGACACACAACCAAAAAAGTTCACATTGAAAATTTTGAGCCATTCCTAGACAATTGAAACGATATTTCTGATTTGTTAGCGAAGGAAGATTTTATTATGGAAATGACGCAAGTGATCATGGATGCGTTAATGCTCTGCAAAGAAAAAAATTCTAAACGACTGCCAAAAGACTGTCATAGCCAGAACCTTTTTATAAACAGAACACAAAATTAGTTTGTTTTCTTTATGCATGTTGTGCATAGAAATTGATATTAGTACACATTTTTTATGCAGTTAGTCATCACTAGAAGTTTTTTTTTTTGCTTTTGGAACCTGTTACCCCTATTTTAACACTAATATTAAGTCTTAATTTTCGCGGCATTTCCGTGGCACATAAACCCCGCGTAAAACGAGGGTCTACTGTTTTTGTAAATACTAGAAACAAGAATGGATCCAAAGCTGTCTTGGAACCAAAATGTCGGTTAAGTCGGCCTATCCTTTTCAAGGGGTTCTATCTCAAAGAACTCCTTTATTTATTTGATGTTTTGCAGTGCCTTCACAAAAATAGTAAAATAATTATTGCATATTTTTCAGAAATAGCCTATCAGTACTAATGAGTGGCATTTATGCCGTGTTTCTCGTCATGCTTGGAGCCATTATTTTCCTAAATGATCAGCACAGAGATCAACGAGTAATATCAGAGGTAAATATTTCATTTAAAATGTATTAAATAAATTCCTTACAAATGAATTTTGCTATTTATTTCCAGTGTATCTTTTAATGCAGAGATTCTTTGGTCTGAAAGACCGACACCAGCCCATGTAAAAATTTGACGCTCCTTGGAGATTTTTACTTGCACGCGTTTCAAATATTTTTATTCAAAAAACATTAAGAATAAACTTTTCTACAATATTTTCGACATTAGCTTGTCATAACTTTCTGTAACTTTGTTTCTCAAAAGTTTATTTACTTAATTGTAAAAATTAAAATACCTACTTATTTTTACATTTGAATTTTATTCGGAGTGACTCATAATGAAAATCTTACAAGGAACTTGCAGCAATTCTTTAACGCGTATTGAAGTTCGATTTTTTTTTTCATTAATTTATTTTTGTTGCTAAAAGAATAAAAAATAAAACCTTATCAGTTGAGAAATATTTTCATTAATTTTTACGGTCTCGGGTTAAAATGAATTGAGAAATACCGTTGATGTATTCTTCAGGTATTTGGTTTTGTATGTTATATTTAGAACTGAAATAAATCAGTTGGAATTATAAAGTGACTCACTTTATCTTACTGCAGGTCGCAGTCTCTACACTAATTCGCGTTAATAGAACCGTTATAGAACCATCAATTTTGAAGTATACGAACCGGATTGCTGTATTTAAGAGTTGGTAGAATATCTAGCTTGTTAAGATACATACAGGGTGTTCCTTTTTAACCTGTAAGACCTCTATTTTCGCAACCGTTAGTCTTCGATGCAAATTTCCAATCGCAAAAATGTTCAAAATCAGATGCAGGTAATATTGAAAGTTTGAAGCAAAAATAAAAATGAGTCAAAAAATACGAAATTTAACTTTTTATACGGGCCCTAGGTCTCTTTATATTTAGGGAAATTTTCTCCATTAAAAAATCATTCCAACCGATAAAGTTTGACATTAGTACGACCAATATTCACCGAGTTGTGAAACGCAGCGTTTTGCGACTTACACCACTTTACATTCGACGTCAATAACACCTTTTGCGGGGAAATATGGCGGTTAACAAGGGTTTAAAATTATATGTGTGCATATAGTGTGATTTTTCAAATTGTTCGAGGCTGCTTAGTCTGCTTTTGCGTATCAAGGCATAACATTTGCATTTATTTTGGAATAACAATGAAAATTATAAATACTTATTTTATTTACTTCGACAACCTAACATTCCTCTGAAAGGGCGATAAGTTCCAATCTCATCTTCTCTATGGCCCCTTAAAACTTTAAACTCGAATATCTCTTTCAATTTTTGGTCACACAAGTGTCAAGTTTTTTCTGTAAGTAATATTTTTCAATGGAGATTATTTCCCTAAATATAAGTTAGGGGACCTAGGGCCCGTATAAAATGTTAAATTTTGTATTTTCGGTCTCATTTTTATTTTTGCTTCAAATTTTTAATATCTTAACCCTGCATCAGATTTTGAACATTTTTGCAAATGGAAGTATGCATGTAAGACTAACGGTTCCGAAATTAAATGTCTTGCACGTTAAAAAACGGAACACCGTGCATAAACTCACATCTCTTTGCTTTAAAATACTGTTATTGTGACCCCGAGACACGCGAACGCAATCTTTTGCGAACTTTATTTTAGTAATCGCTGTCAATTGAATGAATAAAAAAGAAAAAAAAGCTCAAAAGTACTTCTTACTTAAACATGATAAAAAGAAAAACACAACGTAAGTAAACTACAAATTATCAGGAAAATGCTGCAAATAGCTGTTCACCGTGGAAAAAAAAAATCGGAAACGTCACTGATTATTTCCGTGGAACGTTTCAGGATTTCTCTCTGGTTTTTTCCAATTTCCTGTGGAAATCAAGTATTTTTGTTAAAACTTTTCCTGAATTTCTGAATGTTTCACGAATGCAGACTTCTCACTTTTGTGAAAAATATTTCAGCGACCAGTTTCAAGATTAACTCAGCGTTATTTTTAAAGATATCGGCTTCTGTGTAGCTACGATCTGTTCAGTTTGGATACGGTGTCAATGAGAACTAATAAGCCTCTGGATTCCGTAGCTGCGAAAGAACTGCAGGCGGGGATATGGCTCCTATATAATGGGGACTGACTTTCAAAAAGTGTTGGGAAAAAAAGAAATAGTATTTGTACAAAAACCTCGTTGCAGAAAACTGGTAACCAAGCTTTAGATGTGTTACCTGATTGATGTTTGATTATTTTTTTTCTGTAGATGAAGACGATTTAATTAATACAAATTAAAAACAAATAAGGTGTGAAAATGAGGTTTATTACAGTAAACATTCCCGATACATTTTTGTTGAATTTGTGAATTAAATTATCTTTCTAGATTCACCTTAAGTGATATTTTACTCAACTTATCATCAATTGTTTTTACGACATAACAACCAACGAATATTATAACGTATTTATAAATACTAGAAACGAGGCTGGATCCAATTCTGTCCGCTACATATCGTATAGTTGTACTACAAAGTCTAGTAGGTCCCCAGAATGCTCGAGTAAATCCCCATTTAGCAACATGGATTCCCTTACTATTAATGTTAACGGCATATTCCAACTATAACTCACAAAATACTTTGACCACTTGCCATACTGATACCATTAATAATACGTTTATCAATGCAAAATTACTATTAGTGCTTCAAAATAACTATCTCTTTCAGTAAAAAGGGAAATTTACGAAACGAGAAAAACAGTAAATAGTATTTATTTAACTACCAGTTACACTTATATTCTAGAACTAGTTTTCAAGTAAAAAAAACTTTGGTAGTTGAGTACAGTGCGCAATGCGCAATTTGTGTCATGCAAGGCTCTCTGGAAGCTAAGCCAGAGGGATTAGAAGATTAAGATTCAGAAACAAGAAATATTCAGGGTTGAAAAGCAGCGCTGTAAGGGTCGTGCAAAAGAAAAGGGTACAAAACTATGGTGTGGATCTAAATGAAGACTTTATTCACAGTAGGTCTGAGCTAAGGCTCCTATATAAGGGGAGCTGACTTATCCGACATTTTGGTTCCAAAATTATCGGGCGAAAAAAATAAACATTTGTACAAAAGCCTCATTGCAGAAAACTGGTGCCCAAACTTTAGGTGTGTTGCCCGATTGATGTTTGATTATTTTATTCTGTGGATGAATACAATTTAATTAATACAAATTAAAAACAAATAAGGTATGAAAATGAGGTTTATTACCGTAAACATTTCCCGATACATTTTAGCTGAATTTGTAAACGAAGTTATCTTTCAAAATTTACCTAAAGTGACATTTTACTCAACTTATCATTAATTATTTTACGACTTAGCAACCAGCGAATATTATGACGTATTTATAAATACTAGAAACGAGGTTGGATCCAATTCTGTCTTGGAACCAAAATGTCGGATAAGTCAGCCTGTCTTTTTCAAGGGGCTCTAGTCTGAGCACTACGATCCCATTGCTTAACTAACTGAAAGACTCCTTTTGCAATTCTCTTTCAAATGCTCTTTTATAGGATCAAGCACATAGAAATCGCAGGGCGATGACATATCTGCTCTGTAGGTCGGGTGGTCAAGCTCATCCCACTTGAACTTGACCAGTGCAGCCTGGGGGATTCGTGGATTAGCGCCATCACGGAGCAGAACCTCTCTTTGTGAGCAACCATAGGCGTCGGAACCGGGGGAGCTTGAGCTCCTCCTGGAATATTTCAAACCGGCTCAGCTTCCCCGGAAAATTCTAGCACTGCAGCTTATAGCCGTACATTGATTTCCTCAAACCTGATTTCAAAAATGTGATCTGCCTTTTCTAGGAATTTTGGAATTTCCACCCAATAAGCGACAAAAGCAGGGGGCAGACGGAGTGGTCAGTGCACTTGAATTCACCTTCACCCTTTTTTACTGTTAAAACATCTCTTGATTCCAGAAATGCGGAAAAGTGGCCTCTACCCCCGCGGCCTGCGAAAATCAGTACCAGTACCAATATATATTTGCTCCCCACCTTGAGCTCGTGTTTCGGCTTTCGAGAGCGGCATTGCAGTTCAGTTCATATTCTTATTAGTTTTTCATGCGGTTTTTTTTTTTTTTTTTTTGTCCAATGCGGTGGCGAATCCAGAATTTTGTTCTGGGGGCGGCTGAGGTAGTTAAAATTCTTGCTGAGGTCTCCTTGGCATTACCAAAGTTTATCGATGTAAACGAAAGTGTTCTGTATCATTATCTGCTATCTAGGGGTGTTAGTGACTAATGAATCTTTCTGAGTTGCATTTGAAATTATCTAAAATTTGGTATTCAGTGTTAAAATTCTAAATTTTAAATGTATATTCAAAGTTTTTTCATTCGTTTAGACATATTTGTTATGCAATTTGAAGTCAAAATTTTCAATTCTTGTTAAGGATGCAAAACAATTACGCTGACAAGATGATGTAAATGAAATAGAAGAAAGAAAAGCTGAAAGATGTTAAACAAATAGTGAAAAACAGCGAGAAAGAAGACAAAATTTTAAGAATTGATATTAAACACGAAAATTAAAGAGAGAGAAAGAAAGAAAAACAAGTAGCTATTATATCTACACTTTTTTCTCCTTTCTTTCTTTCAGTGAGTAAATGTATAAATATTTGGAACAGGTAGGGAAAAAGTTCGGAAATTTGAAGGGAAATTTCGGAAAACTAACACTCCTGTTACTATCTCAAATTTGTATATCAACCTTAAGAGCGAAGACAAATTAATTGATAAAGATAGAATGGTATAGGAAATTATATATATATATTTTTAACATTTAGATGCATAGACAGAGGGTGAAAGAATTTATTTCTGGTATGGGGGTGGCTGCAGCCTCATAGCCGCCCCCCCTGGATTCGCCATTAGTCCAATGATCACAAAAAGAGATAATAATGAGACAGTTTGGCATTTATATATGAATAACATGGAAGGTGCTCCAGACATGACTAAAAAAAGGTTACTAAGGTTGTTTGTACTTCAAATAATGTTGAACTTTTTCAAATAATTTCAACTTTCCAAAAACTTACGGTGGCTCCCAAAAGTATTCGTTCACTTACGATTTTCAATGAAATACACCATTATTCGTTAAAATTAATATTTCGGAACGGGTATTTAATTATAAGATCTATGATTTATTTTTTAACAAAACTACATGAAAATTGTTAATAACATAATAAAACTTGATTTCTAAGAAATCAATAATCAAAAAGTGCCAGAAACTTAATCTTACAAAAGTCTTCGTACACTTTGAAAAAATGTCAAAAAAACTAGTAAATAATCTAACTTTTTACTAAGTTATTATTTAATAGAATATCATGCAGTATCAGCAACAGCTTTTAAACGTCTGGAAATAGATTTCATTGTTTTTTTTTTTTTTTTTTTTTTTGAACAACTTCTGAGTAAGTGTTCAGCCGCACTTCGAGTCTTACTGTTTCTAATTCGTTTTCCGTTTCAATAGTGTATTTTCGTAATATATCCACCAGATATCTCCAAATATGTTCTATTAAGTTTAAATCTGGCGATTGAGGAGATATTTCTAAGCTTAATGACAATATTTGAGGCACCAAACGAAACGTGTTCTTCTTATCGTTATCTTGATTTAAAAAAAAACGAAGTTGTTTCCGATTGCCAAATTTTGGGCTAATAATTTAAAATTGTTTTTAAAAATATTTCACTGAACAGCATGATTCATCGAAAATTTTCAAACTTCCAAGTCCTGCACCCTCACACAAGAACACCTTCACCGTCCTGATTAACTGATCCCAACTAAGTTCTTTAGATTTAATTTCTCATTTTTTTTTCTATTTACAATTATGCAACAGTTTAACCCAAAATGTTGAATTTATTTTTATTTTTAAATAAGACGTTGTTCCAAAATGTTTTGAGCTTATTTATCATTGATTTTACGGCGGAAAACGTAAGCTTTCTGTTTTTCGCACGATCAAGAAAATTTCTGCAGGAAGAGGTCCCTTTCAATCCAGGTAATCAGAGAACTTGGCGAATAATTTTAGGGGAAAATTAAACGAAAATATTTCATTCAATTCTGCAGAAAAATTTTTATCACTCAAAGGTGTATTTTTCATCATTTTTTTAACTGTAAATCTCAGATCACGCTTTGTTAACTTTGCATTTGACATTTTCTTACCTTGTTTTCGATCCGATTCTTGTCTTTAAATCATTTTATCACGCACTTCACTATAGAATGGTATAAATTAACTAATTTAGAGACATTTCAAACCAATTTACGGCTACTGAAAGAGAAAAAACATCAAATTTCGAATTGTGTATTTGGTTTATGCGCATAGCTGCCATTTTAAAATAATAAGCAGAATATTAGGGCATAAATAAACAAAAAATTAAAGCCAAATGACTTTACAGTGTGTCATCACAATGCAAAAATAATAAAAAAACAACTTATGATAATTTTAATCATGAATTTATTTGAAAATATTTCAGTGTGCGATGACTTTTGTGGCGTATTTTTTTCTCTGACCCTTCGTCTTTTGACAAATTTGAAAAATAAAATCTGGCAATATTTTGAAAAAAAAACTACTGGGTTTTATTGAGAATGGCATAGGAATGGTGTGAAAAAAAAATGGACTTCATATTCGAGTTCAGTTTCGCGTTATTTTGATTTTACTACAAAATTTCAAGGTGTACGAACACATTTGGGAGCCACTGTATCTCATTTTAAGTTATCTGACCCCTCAGATTATACTTTACGAAGTTACAGTTATTCTTGTTTTTTGAGTAATCACGATTGCTTATTGCTTTCATTTGACTGTTTTGATGTGCTATCATTTTATTTTCCCGCCAGCACCCTCTGCAGCACCACCGTCGACCGGCCTCACGATGCTGCTCCTCTAGCGAAAACCATCTCCAGGTAGCGTCAATATCCTACACTTACACGCATACATACACGCACGTAAAAACAAACACATATACACACATACATACACCTACACACATACACAAACACATTCTCACACACACGCATACATACGGACATATACACACACACCTACACACAATACTCACACACTCATGCCTGCACACAGACACAAACACATATGCCTACACACACATACACATTCCCCCCCCCTACCACAAACACTCATACACACAACTACCCACACACTCATGCCTGCACACAGACACAAACACATATTCCTACACACACATGCACATTCCCCCCCCCCCCTACCACAAACACTCATGCACACAACTACCCACACACTCATACCTGCACACAGACACAAACACACACACCCTACATACACACACACTTTCGCGATTACGAAAAACATAATTTGAATTCCAGATGTCAAAATTCAAATTATTTTTTTATTTTTTTTGCTTTCTCAAAATTACGATCTTTTCATCACTTACAGATATATTTTTATGTCAAAATTGTTATCTTTCATCTATTATTGCGAGAAAAAAAAAGCCAACAATATTTTATAGTTTCTATCAAAGACTCAAAGACTTTAAACTAAAAATTTATCTGAACAATATAATACATAGTGAACAATTCATTTTAACACATATCCAACGTTTTGTTTTTCCGCCCTCCTGTTTCATCTATTCCCCTTTTTCTAGTTCTCAGAAAATAAGAAAATCTTCTAAATGCTACGCTGTCGAAGCCTCCCCTTTCCTCCAAAATTATTACAGAGCGCCTCAAATTTTGTTTTCAAGGCTCAATTCCCTGAAAATTTCCGGAAAAGAGTCCTTTGAATGCCTTGCCCTCCAACAACATGGGAGATTATGTAATATTCCGTTTTTGGGACTTAAATTTCAAAAAAATTGCTAAACCCCTAACGCCAACAAATATGATCCACAGTCGCGTTTTTCAGCAACTACAATTTTGAAGAAATTAAGAAGAAGAAACCTGAACATTTTCTGATTACATCATTGAAAAACGCTCTCTATTAGGACTTCAATTTTGAAAAAATTCCAGAGTAGAGCTCTGGTACAGCCTTTTCCCCTGCCATCGTTGAAGGTTGTCTACAATTACGTTTTTAGGACTTCCAACTCGAAATATTGGAACAGAGATGTAAATCGTTCGAAAAATCGATCGAGGACAATCCTTCGAGTCATATTTTCACTAAAGGCAACAAATATGATATATAATCGCGTTTTAAGACATTAATTTCGAAAATTTTTCAGGGAGGGTACTCGAACCTTTTCTCCCCTTAACATTATCAAAGATCACCTATAAGTTCGATTTTAGAACAAGAATTTTGAAAATTTTCCGGGAGAGACCCCAAAACACCTCTATTTCTACGTGCTCATCTTCGAGTACTAACCGACTCTTTTTCAAAACGAGAAGTTTAATCCCCTCATTCTCTCCATAAACAATTGTATATATACAATATTCAATAAGAGATGGAAACTTCGAAGCCATTTTTTTACGGGGGAAAACGTTTAAAAGCCTCTCTCCCAGCGCCCCCCCCCCCCCCCAAATTATTTTCTGGTTGCGCCTCTGCTTCTGCCCCTTAGATTCCAGACACTTCTTATACTGTGTCCCAGCTCCCCCTACTTCTACAAAGTTCCTACGCCTCTGTGAGCAACCCTTCTTCTTTTGTTCTTGATAAACCTACATAGGCTTTAGCGCAAGTCCGGATCTGCGTACAATCAGACCCCGCAGTGCGGGGAAGCACACGTCCTTACGGAGCCTAACGGCCCAAGATATTCAAAAAGAAAATTGAAAAAGAAAAAAAAAAGCTAGCCCTAATACTTATTAACGTTGCAAATACAGACTGCTGGTCTCTGGGCTGGGGTCCTACGGATTTTGTTGCAGCGAGGTCCAAAATGGGTCCGGAATAGGACCGGGCTGTTTCGGTTTGTTTCACACTAGGGTCACTCCATGAAATGAGCAAAAATGACAAATAAGTGGTGGCCGCATGGTAACAGATTCTTATGAAATTTGGTGTACAGGTTCTTTTTATGCCTATATAAAAACATGCAGAATATATTTTGGGTTTTTTCCTCCTTTTTTTTTTTTTTTTTTTCATTTTAGTAGTTTCATGCGATTGAAAAATGGTCACATTGAACAGCATTCTCTTTAATGTTAAATGCTACATTTTTGAAGGCTTGTATTTTATTAATTACTAGCAAACTGTCCCGACCTTGTTCGAGTTAAAACATTATGGAGGGAGGGGAGTATGAGGAGAATAATTCAAGGACCACTTTAAATGCGATCTAGAATATCCCCGGTTTGAGGGGGAAAGGGTTTCTCCCCCAGAGAAAACTGCGTTTTGTGGCTTAATGAAGCATAATTAGAGCTACAAAAATATCAGGAAAAAAAGTCTTTTGCAAATTAAGATAATTCAAATTTAAAAGTAGTTTTTGGTTCAACAAATCGTTGACATTGATCGACAAAGGAAGGAGAAAAGACAACGCATCGTCACTTGCTCACATCGACCGGTATAGTTGATCATTCCCCAAACCCACCGACAAAAAAAGGACCATTAGTAAAAAAATGCATAAAATTCTTGAAAGAAATGGTGTTGAGATACAATAAATGGGTAACATGAGAGTAACATCCTAGTCATTCAAACAATTTATAGTTTATACACTAGGATATAAATAAAGTTGTATCCCTTTTCACGTAGGTTTAAATACTTAAGTTCAAGGACTCTAGAACAGTTAAACTTGGTTGTGTCATTTTACCAAATTGTTCTTATCTTGTAAGAAACTCATTACAACAATATTTTTTCGAATACAAGTTGTATGGAAAACGAAAAAGAATAGAGGTTGTGCAATATTTTTTTCTTGTGCTAAAAAGATTAACAGTGTGGATTGAAAGTAAGATAAAAAAAGCAAGCAATAACAATAAGAACTTCTAAAATACTGAATTTGGGAATAAATAACTAGCAAGATATGAAACATGTGAGTCACAAAAAAATATCTTAAGCAAGATGTTACAGAAACGCGATAACCACATTTTTTATGCCGAATGTTACTGAATTTAACACACTAATCAGTTCCCTTCCCTTCACATTCGTTAGAAGTTTAAAAATTCAATGTTCGTAACTACATTTTCCAAAATGTTCAAAGTTTTCAAGCACTTAAAAATGATATGTATTTTTTTTTTTTATTAGTTTTTTTAGGAGGGAATCATGCAGTTTTTCGGGAGTCGGGGGATGTCAACAAAGCGGAGTCCCTAAGATTTAACTTGTTCAGCTTTTGGTAAATCCATCCATGCTAACAATAATAAATTAATGTTGAGAAAAAAGAGGAGTCAGGAGGAAGGGGATAGCTGCATTTAAAAGTCGAAGTAAAATGAGAAAAATACATTTCTAGAAAGCTCTGTAGTTGTATCAGCTTTTGACTCTCGCTTGATTCTACACTGCAACACCTATACTGCACAAATTAGAAATAATTTTTTACGCTTTATAATGCATAAATGCAGCTGTCCCACTTCTCCCGCAGTCCTACTCTTTCCAACTCTTTCCTAATAATTGGTATTTATACTACATAATAAAAACTTCGAAAAAAAAAAGTTTTTTTTAAATTAATCACAAAACTAACGTAAAAATATAAATACTACCATAAATATAACTTAATAAGGAAATATTTTTAACGTAAAAATCTCCAAGGTCTGGTCACATTTTTCGAAGACCGGTGCCGATCCACTGGAGCAGAGGCTTCGAATTCCTGTTTCAGAAGAGATCTAACTGTAAATCTCGAGGCGACCAACGAGAGGCGGTGTCAGCTTTTTACCAGAAACTCGGGATCCGACATTTAAGGGGGGCGGGATGGGGTGCACATCCGAGTAGTATTAGTTGCATGGGTGGAGCGCCTACTGGGGGGGGGGGGCTCTCGACGAGCCCTGTTCGTCCTAGTTCTGCATTTTTATGGGGCCCTACGTTCAATAGAGCTTTGAACTAGGTCAAGCTTGTTCTGTAAAGACGTAAAAAAACAGAATTAAAAAAAAGACATTTATAATAATACAAGCAGGGCCTGATTACCGCACAAGCCTACTATGCCTGGCCCTGGGGCCCCATCTTCCAAAGTGGCTCAATTTTTTTTAAAAAAAAAATTATGCATAGCATTAAATAATCATTCATTTTAAAGAAAATAACAAGACATTCGATTTATAAATTGGAGAAAAAAAAAACACTTTTTTGATAGTTTATTAGTTTTTATCGTATTTAGTTGGCTTTATATGAATAAGAAAACTTGATTTCTTGAGAGTTTAATACAAACTTAGGAAGACTTACAAGTTGTTTTTTCATTTTTTATTAAATAACTAATGAATCTAAAAAATCTTTTAAAAAGGAATTGTTTGGTAGGTCAATATTTTCTTTTGAAAACTGAGTGATTTGAATACTGAGTGACGAATTTTGAGTGATGGAAGAGAGAGGGGGGCCTCAAAAGTATTGTGGGCCTTGGGCCTCACTTTTAGTTAGTCGGGCCCTGTGCGGCTGCATGGACTGCACGGCCCTGGAGCCGCCTCTGAGGCTAGTAGAATGCTTTATACCTTATCCTGTGTCGCCTAAAAACATGTAAAGCTTTTAGCTGTTCTTATACTGACATCGTGATTTTTTTTTCTTTCACGTGTATCCATCCCGCAGCATTCAGTTCGAAGAGAACCTTAAACCATTGTCATTGTAAAGGCGGGATAATCGGTTTTTTTTTTTTTTTTTTTTGCGTACATAAAATAGTACGAAACATAAACTGGTAGCAAAGAAAAACTATTGTTTTAAAAATTTAGTATAAATACATACATGCATAATTTATAGGCTATGTTGCTCAGTAAGAATGCTCCTTTCATCTAATGAAAGAACTTTTCAAATAGTTGCAATGGTTCCGGAGATTACCCGGTACGTATTAACGTACAAAAATCCGCGCTCTCTCTCTTTATAATATTAGTATAGATATATTCCTGGCAAACATTGGGCCCATTAACTACCCATTACTTTTCGGCATTGTTTCGGAATCGTTTTTGCAGTGTTTCATTTCTAAAATTATCAATAAAGCCTCTGCATCACCTCAAAAATGCTTCAAAACGTCGTGAGCGAAGAACGATTTTGATTAAGAAGAAGGTTGGATTGCTTCGTTGTAGCCTTGAAAAACTGCTATTTGCAGTATTTTCCTTACAATTTGTGCTTTACATAATTATGATATTCTTTAAGTTCAATTTTGATCGCTGTTACTTTTAATTTAATGATATGTTAAAACATGATATATTTCAGAAAAAAATTCTTTACTATCACATGGGATAGTAATGTTAAAAATAACTAGCAAGCAATGATTATTATAAAAAATACTCAGTATGACATGACACACAAAATAATTTCAAACAAGTCATTACAATAGACGGTCAGTCTCTAAAGCACTCGTGTCTGATTAAATTTAAATATGAATGATTAGCAACTAAAATAACTTTTCAGAAAAATTTCTCTTGAACTACTCTAGGTATTTAGCAGCGTTATCGCCGCTGTTGGATTGTTATGGCTAATCATCTTCCACTTTGATTTATGCATGTACAAAAGAGAAGTTTTGAAGCAACTCAAAGAAACAGAAGATGCTATGCAAGAAAACAGCGATCGTTTCAGCACTGCTACAGAGTTCATAATCAATTCTGGATATGATTACACAGCAGTGAGGAATGTCTCAGATGGAAAAAAAATCAGACCACCTCCATACAGATTCTTGATGGGAAGACATAGTGGAAGTTTTTATCTCAAAATAGGTTCAGCAGGTAACTGTTTTTCTTTATCAGTAAAGTAGGTCTGTATTGGTGTTTATAGTTCCAGATTGTCTGATTCAAGGATAACATGTTGATTATGTACAATCAATTGAATATCAATAATCTGTATTTTATTTAGTTACAAATTGACTGATTAATTATAGTCATCGTCGGAAAAGGCTGTATCTATTGCATCTATGGGGACAACGGACTAACTCAGGACAATCGACAATGGAAGAGCAAAATTTTAAATTCTCTACAAGGAAAAAATGATCTTAAGTTATTTTTTCTCTTTGTTGCCATGAAAGAGGACTTATTTTATTCTATTTATTTTTATGAATGATATAACTGGTATAGAGCTATTCAAATTAAAAATAGAATTACAGGTACAACATAAACTATTCAACCAGTTCATAGGAGAAAAAAATTATTAGATTTTAATCATATGTCAATCTACGTTATAAATCCACTGGTCTTATGCCGCTAAGGCTAAAGAGTTTTTTTCACCTCTCATACCTATTTTTAATTTTACTATACATGATCAGGGTCTGACACATCTCGAGTGCTAGTGCGCCAGGGTGACTCAAAAAAGCACCTTGGTGACTAGCTCTTTTAGAATAAGAATCTTTGCGAAGCCGTAGTACACAGAATTTCCCGATAAACTATTAAAAATAATTTGCCTAAAGCAAAAAAATGTTTTCTGGCTTCCAAGGTTTTACAATAATTATCGACTTCTATACATGATGCATAAAGTTCTACAGTAAAACACAAGTTGGGAAAAAGAAGTGCATGGCAAAAACGTTTTTATTCTTAATAAAGAATAACTTGCCAAGAAATAAACATGTACAAAAATTGGTGTGTCTATTTTGATAAAGAATAACTATTAAATCAACGATTAAAGCAAAACAAAGAAAACGATTAAATCAACTATTAGATATTCACAATAAAGATAAATTGAATTTTCACCCTCATTTTAGTTAGTCATTTTTCTTTCTGAGCAAAAAAAAATTGAAGAACTATGATCCTATCAACTATAATTAAATTCGATGAATAAGCCATTGTGTATATCTTTGTAACAAAATTGCTTCTTCGGTACGAATTTACTATTTCACCAAAAGTATTAGGACGCGTTCAAAAATTCACATTTTTATGGATTTATCGAGAACTAAGAGACCAATTGCTTTGTAACATTTGTCACATAAAAAGTATGATCCAGCTGTTATTTTCCAATGAAAGTTATATCACCCATGCATTTAGGGGATCAGCAACAAGTTGAGGAAAACAATTTTTTTTATCATCCTTCATCGTAAATAGCTGAGAATGAACTGTAAACTTCAGAAATTTGTTAGCTTACTATGTATAACTGTTTTATATACCTTTGAGAACGTATCACTGATGTTCACGAAGATATAAACATTTCTTTCAAAACTATGAGTTTTATTTGAACGTTTTTGGCATGTATCATGCAAAGTTCTCCATCAAAACTTAACCAAAGTTTCAGAAAATTTGACAGCATACAAGAGAATCATAATACTTAAATTTGAAGTCAAAATGTTGAAAATTTAATAAAATATGGACATTTAATGCAGTTGATTTTTCGCTGCGCATGTGCGAAAGATAGCAATTTTAATGTTCACAGTCTAAAACCCAACTAGATTCTTCAACTCACAATGAAATTCCAGTTCAATATCTTAAAAATCTAGAAAGTTATCAGTGATAAAAGGAGCCGAATTTCATCAATTCTTGGAAAGGCGACGAGTTGTGAGGGGTCGTGCGCAAATAATCTGTTTTTATTTTAACTCACACAGAACGATTGCTGGCAAATGTTGCAAACCTGCGGGTCTGAAATTTACAACATATTTCTAGCTATTTACGATGAGAGATGATTAAAACACATTTTTGTTTTCCTCAATTTGTTGCTGATGCCCTAAATGCATGGGTGAAAAATACTTTATTGGAAAATGACAGCTGGAGCATACTTTTTATGTGGTAAAAGTTACAGAACAATTGGTCACTTATTTCTCGAAATAAAATACAAATGTGAGTTTTTGAATGTGTCCTAATGCTTTGGGTAACATAGTGTATTTTTTCTAATATGCGTAAAGCTTTGCTAGCTAAATATTTGATTTAACATAAACAATGACCAGAACTTCCAAGTTCAAATTCGTTCGTATAAATGTATAACTATTTCTCCTATTTATTTGCAGCTTTTTGTTTTGGATATCTAATTTACCAAGTCCTACAGCTTGGACAGCATATTTTAAATTACGTCGACGTCGAAAAGAAACAACTCAACTGCCAGAAGCCGACGTCTATTATACTCCACGTCATTTCACCCATTCATGCATTCTATCAACTATTTATGACTTTCAAATACTCCAATGTAAGTGCGTTTCAGTTTTACGAAAATCATTACATTTTAAGAGTTTCTTTCTTCAGAAGAAACAAGGAAACTTGAAAAAGTTCTATAAACACATTAAATATTTTTGCATTTACATGATATTATTATTACTTTTTTTTACTTTCATATTTAATCAAATTTCTTATGAGTTGCTTATTGCTTCACCAACACTTTCCGAAGCGATGCGCTATCTAATTTGTGCTGTAATCTTCGCAGCGCTAAGCATTTCTAAGTTTTCTCGAAATTTGCTTCTCACTATTACCTACTTTTTTTAAAGTACTGCAAGTAGGATCCGTAGTTTAAAGTTGGTCAAAATTTTCAACAGTATATTTTTTTTTGCATGCTAAAAATATCAGGAAATAAGTACCCCATTTTGTGGTAAGATGAACTAAATTCTCATTTTGTGCACAATAAGATGTGACGTAACAATTTCAGACTTAAAGTAAGAAATAACAACGTCAAAAAGCACAAATTGCAGAAAATACTTTCAAATAAATCCCAAACTAGTGTTCTTAACCGAACCTTCATCAAAAAGAATTTGGTTGTTTTTCCATTCTTCCCATCTGTGAACCATCAGGTTGCTAAGATTCTAAAACGTTTCCAATTCCAGGTTTTGCTCTCTCCTATTAATAAATTTTCATTTCCTTCTCTTAAAGATGCCATTCATCCTCTTAGTTGTGGAACTTATAATATTAATTGCAGTTGTAAGCTTGCCTTTGTTGGACAGACTCGGAGTGTTTAAAAATTTTGCTTAAAAGAGCCTCAAAATTATGCGAAAAAACAACAATTAAATAAATCTAGTATTGCCCAACATTGTTGGATTTGAATCACTCTTTCGATTTTAACTCTTATCAAATTTTCCAAAAATGCCCCCAATTCATCAGATTTGGACATTTGGGAATCAGTCCATATTTGATGAACAGTTCTGACGAAGTTAATGATACTAAAGCTGTTCCGTATTTTTCCACTCTCTAGCATCTATATCTATAATATTGTCCTTTCAATCGTCCGTTTTTCTCTATATTGCATATTTTTATTTTTCCATTCATTTTTATCCATCTTGCTTTGTTTATTTTTTACTTGTTTTGCAATGCGGCCCCTATTTTCCCCTTTTCTTTTTGTCTTTATTCTTCTTTTTTTCGAAAATTTTTATTTCTGCTTTGTTTCATTTCCTGGTGTTTTTTCTTCTGTTCAGTTTTTTGTTTTCTTGCGGTTCAGGGTTACTGACATTGCCTTTTTTGTTTTCGCTTTATGTCTTAATCTTCGTCCAATCGAATTCTTTCTTTCTCCTGTACATTACCTGTGAGAAAGCTCTTGCTCTTTGTTTTCATTCCCATTGGCTCTTTATTGGTTTATAATTTTCTGATTGGTGTTTGGTTTATCCGTTATTTTTATTTTTAAGCTGTTTGCTTAGCTGGCTCTTGGCTTTTGTCAGCTGTTTTTTCATCCATAAACTCATTTCTTTTGCATTGAAAAAGGCGTTCCTTGTATTGCCGAAACACGTGTCTGCAGTGATCTGGAATTTGTGCTTTTTGACGTTGCTATTTCTTATTTTACTTTTTTGGTACAAAGTTAGGTGTATTTATTTAACTCAATTTCATACTTGTTTCCCGAACTAATATTTGCATTAATACTTTAACACAGTTTTATTTTTCAAATCTTAAGTATCTTAATTACATTTAAGTATGAAATGCGTAAATTTGCACCAAGTAATGTACAATTCTCAACATTATTGCGATAATAACAAAAATTAGTTCTCCAAGATCAATCTAAACTACTCTTTGAAAGATTTCATTTCTATGTGAAAACATTGTCCTGTTTCTGCTCCCATAAAAATAGCTGAATTTCTTAAAGAGATAAAATGAAATAATTGTTCATTTATGTGTGTATACAGGGATTGATGGATAAAGAAAAAGATTTATTCCTCCACCTATTAATTCCTTCTTTTCTCTAGATTGTTATAAATCGGCATAGGATACTGGCAAGATTTGGTATAATGCATCTAATTGCAACGTGTCTGTGTAATTGGTTTGGAACAATTGTTGAAGAAGCAGTGGAAGATTATACTCACAAAAGCAACAACAATTTTACCGATAATATAACCAGCATGGAATTCGGTAACATTATATTTTATTATTCGAATTTATAAGTGATTAGTTTCGGCATTAAATACATAAAACTAATCAAAGTATTTATCAAACGTTTGGTCGTTAAAATAATTAATGAAGAATCGAGTATTGCTAATTTCCTTTTCTGGCGTTAAACATAATTCTGCCCCTTTTTCAAACCTTTAAGGAAGCAAACGTACGATGCATGTTTGTATTCGATCTGAGGCAGCGAAAAGCAAAGGGATGTAAGTGGACATTTTCAAGTTTTAAGTAAAACGCGTTTAAAGCTAACATCCTAGGTAGGCTTTCATTGATTTTTTTTTCTAAATCATGTGTATAGCAGCAACTACCAGGGCTACTAGTACCATCTCTTGCCCCAAGACAGAGGAGAGGTTCACCTACCATGTGTACTGGTTATCTCCAAATTTTTAATTTTGTCACTTACATCCCTTTGCTTCTCATTGCCTCATGTGTTATTGGAAAAGCGAAGTTTTAAAAAAATCTTGAATTTTCCGAAAAAACCCATTTAAAGGTTCCTTGGAACCCAAAAATGAGTTTCACAACAATGAGTCAGATGGTTCCTTGGCCTATTTAAGCATACTTGGAACCATTAACTGTGTTCTGAAAATGCTTTGAAACCCAAATGCCCTTAAATATGAGACCGATTCTAAAGTAGAGCGGGGCGATCTTTATAGGACTGAAATTAAAGTAGATATTAACTAAAAAGGCAATTAACGTTCATTTGCAAAGTTAGCAATGGAAACAAATTCGAAAATTTTAAAATTTTGATCCCAATAAAAATAACTGTTTTTTTGGCTTAACTTTTAATACTTTCGGAACCTCTAAAATAGTCACGACTTGCGTAAGGACTTTTTTTAGTACGTCTTGGACTTCGTTCTAATTCAAACTCGAATTTTCACGCTCATTATAGCTGCCATTTCGCTTTCGTAGGCGAATTATTCTACTCTGTATTTTATTTGTTCTAAGGTCAAAACATTAAATTTTCAACTTGAAAATATGAACAGGATTTATTTTTCTCGAACACTAGTTAGTGACAACTAATTTTATAAACAATGTAGGCGTTTCACTCACACATTTACTATTTAAATAAATACTAGCTGACCCAGCCACGCGTTGCTGTGGCTGATAATAGAAAATAAATTTTTACTCATTATTTTTATACGATCAAATCAATATTTTTAACAATGCTGGAAAATATTCAGTCGATTTTAAATTACAGGGAATTGAGAATGGTCGGGTTTGGCCGAAGTAGGACTACTAAATTGCTAACTAACTAATTATTACTAAAGTACTAACTAAATTTTCTACAGTGAAAGCATTACTTTCTATACTTATGTTTATTAAATTTAGTGAGTATCACTGTTAAAACGATTCAGAATTGTTCCTGGAAAATAATGGGCGGCTGATGTGACCAATTTCTACCAGTAAGATACCTTACAAAAATCAGAAACGGTTTCCGATAAAATTCAGTAACATTTCTGAAATTCTCCTTGAAGCCTCCTGAAAAATTCAGAAATCTTCCCGCTTGTAGCCAGTCGTGTTTCCCGAACATTAGATAAAACTTAAGTAAGTATAACATAACAGCTTGGCACTTTTCTGATTTAATAAGAAAATTCCATAAGAAGTATTGCAAACATGGCCTTAAGAGTAAACTTAGGTAGATATCATATAATAGTTTGGCACCTTTATGATTTGTTAAAAAAACTCCATAAGCAGCTTCGCAAACATGGCCAAAGCAAACCCAGATTTGCAAATATGTACCACGAATTTCGCGCGCTTGCAATTCAAGTAGTTCATACTCATTCGCTCTCTTTGTGAGCTGATTAGCATGGACGAATATACATTTCGTAGTCAAACGGAAGCCGATACACTTTATTAATACGTTCAGTTAATCTTTGAACTGGCAGCTAAAAATATTTTTCACAACAGTGAGGAACTGCATTCGTGCCATGTGTAGCAATTCAGAGAACGTTTTGACGATGTTACTTGATTTTTTCGATAAGTTGATAAAAACCACTGAAATCCTAAAACGTTACACGGAAATACTCAGAAACGTTTCGGAAATTTTTTGCTGTGTACTTACTTCGTCAAATGGTGCAAAATAACTTGAAAGTGGTAGGTAAAGTATCATAATGTTGAAATTAAGCATTAACCAATATACAGTTCTTGTATGCACATTTTATTCATCTCAGCTTTAACTATAGTTTTTAATCAATGACTTCTCACAAAATATACTAAAAAAACTGATAAACTATAAAAGTGTAATTTTTAAAATAAGGTAGATAACATTGATTTCGAACTATTTTTTCGATTATTTTAAATCATTAAAATTGAAAATTATCTTTGTACTAATTTGTTCACATTACTTTTGGTAAATCTGTCTTTTGCTAACACGAACAGATTTGATGGTTTTTCCACACCTGAGCAGGTTACATGTAATTGCCCATAGGAGAAACACCTACTTTCCTTGTCCAAATCGACATTATTGTTTGGCCTTGAGATCTATTAATGGTTATCGCGAAGGCAAAGCGAAGCGGAATATGAAGCCTTCTAAGTTGTATTGGAGATTCTGATGATATTAATGGAATGCATGGCAGCAGGATGATTCCTCCTTTAAACTTTCCCGTCAAAATTTCTGCTTCAAGAGCATTTCCGGTGACCCTTTTGATAACTATACGTGTATATTTGTGAAAACCTGGCTGGGTTCAAATTATGGAGAAGATTAATTGGTGAATGAATTTTCAACTGCAGATTGTGTAGTGTCATTCCTGGTATATACAGAGAATTTAAAATTTAGTTGGAAACTTTAATGATGTGTTCTAATCAGCAATTGTATCGATTTAATTATTTTTTTTTTTTCAAATTACCGGGCAACAACTGTTGCATTTAAAAGTTAAATGCGTCTGCATCAACATTTTTTGCTGCCAAAATAACTCGATTACAGAGGCAATCACAATAAAATAAATTAAATTTATTCGGGAATACACTCTCAATTATTTCACTTTTCGTCTCAACAGCAGTGCAGAAATTGTCAGGGTATTTGATGTACTGTGTATTTTGATACATTTCAATTTCACCGTTTCCAACACCCAGCAATTGATTAGAAAATTCTTGTGCGAATAGATCATTTTGCGTTTGTACTCGCATGTTCATGGTCAACCATATCATCTCAAAATTAGGCTATCAAAACGATTGTTTTAAACATCCGTTGAATTCATCGGAACAACTGGTATTGTCTGCCGGGAGTCCCCAGACAGTATTCAGACAATACCACCTAAAAGTTTATCGTTGCCTTTCAAATCTTGCATAATCCTATGATGTGCTTCGAATGCATGCTTTTACTTATGAACCACAGTACACTTATCCCAAATTATAATGCAATCTCTTTTCCAACACTGCAGCAATTCCGCGTTTTTTCTTTAATGTTACACATTGCATTTGGTTTGTTATGAATATCTAAAAGGCAACTTTTAAGCTGAATGTGCTGTTCGTCTACCATCTAAAAAAGGTAGCAGCAATGCCTGACCATGCAATTGTAACTGCAATTTTCTGTTGCGAACGTATTTTTACAAAAATTAATGATATTAAAAATTTCTTGGGGGGGGGGGAGAAAGAAAACAAATGTTTTCCGCTTAAATTTGGTAACCTTCCAGAAATTATCCTGGAATATTTTCGAAGAAATCAGTAGTCTTCTGGTTAAAGCCAGTTATGATTCTGGCATATTTAGAGAAGCCTAACGTAGGTTTAATGTAAAAGTATGGAACCGTCTTGGTTTTCCAATTAAATTCCCACAGCATTAATGCAATCATTGCCAACGCTAAGACAAACTCTTGAGCCAGCAGTTCTTTTAAAGACTCCGTGATCCAGACATCTTTTCGCTCTCATTGGGAGCTGAGACGATCTGGACGAACCATGATCAAACTGAAACCGATACACCTATTAAAAACATTCAGTTAATCTTGATACTGGTGGAGAAAAATATTTTTCACAATAGTGTGAAATCTGCAATTTCTAGCAATTCAGAAACCTTTTTGATAAATATAGTTGATTTTCTCAGGAAGTAAATAAAAAGCTGTGAAATCCCGAAACGCTCTACAAAAATGATAAGCAACGTTTCGGGTTTTTTTAGCATATTGTTTTTAGCAGTAAGTCAAACGATGTTAGAGTTATATCAATTAATTAACTTACACCGCCATCTATTAAAAATTTTTAGAACTAAACAATTAATTCACACTATTATTGTATAATTAATACTTAATTTGCAATAAAAAATTATAAAAACTATCCTATCTTTTAAGTTGGACCAAATGACGCATAGGTATGAAATTTGATTAAAATCGGTTGAGTAGTTTCGGAGTTTACCCCGAACAAACATCGTGACACGAGATTTTTATATATATAGATAGATATTTTGCTGTCACAAATAAATCTTTTGTGCCAGAAAGCATTGTAGTTTTTCAAACAAATAAATTTTGAAAAGTTCTTATTTTTGATCAACGATATAATTACCCTCGTTATAAACGACCATTAGCTGTGTTTTCAATCCCAAGCAGATAGATATTAATCGTTTTTTTTTTCAGAAAAACATCTGGAGATAACATTTTGGATATCGAATAATCATTTGAATTTTCAGGTTTTTTTTTTTTTTTTTTTTTTTGTCTCGTGTAGATTGGAATAAAGTGAAATTAGATGGAGCAATATCAGATGAGTAGTATGGTGGCTGAAACAGCCCAGCACAGCTCTCTCTCTCTCTCTCTCTCTATCTTTTTTTATGAATAGCCTTGAGCAGTGTGATCTTGCTTTATCATGTGTTTGGATCACTCTTTTTCTGCTGATAATAGTGGAAATATTTTTGCCACAATTTGCACCATCTGATTTTCCTTTCTTCCGATCGTAAAGCACTGTCTATGAGACAAAAACTTGAAAATTCGTCTTGTAGCCAAGAGGCCATTTTCAAATATTGTACTCCTAAATTCAATTCATTTTGATGTTTGAAATTTGCACACTAGATAGCATAAATATCGCAAAATCCCACCAAAAAAAAAAAAAACAAAATCAGAGCATATAATGAAAGTGGCCAAGCACCTTTTCAGCAGTTACTAAGCCTTTTCGGCCTAGGTTATGGCAAACTATGAATAAATTTATTCTGGTCAGAAATAGAAAAAAATAGGGGAGTACATAATTTTGACGTAAATGCGCAAATAACGTAACTTACGCTCATAACTAGCATAAAGCAAAATGAGATAAATCATCCGTAATGTAAAGCATAGTAGAAAGCAAAAGAAAAAATCTGGATATGAAAATCAGCGCTTATAAGGTCAAAAATCAGGAAACGGAGTCAAAACAAAGTGATTTACCTAAGTCCATGGCAAGGAGTAATATCAGAAATCTTGAATCCGGACAAATATACAAGATGTAAATTGGTCCCTTTTAAATTCCCAAGAAGTGTTATTGCAAAATTATAGAATCAGTTCTCCAAGGAAAGGAACAGAGAATGTTTGATGTACCAAGACAACATCGTCCACGTGCTACCATGGGGGGGGGGGGGGGGCACAGGTGACGGATATATCCTGTTAACAGCTCGTTGAGCCTTAACAGACAGTGCCAGGGATGTAACTAGGTTATTTTCCCACCATGCGAAAATGTGTTTTGCCGATTTAAGAAAAACGCTTGCAACACATTTAAAAACATTTTTTTTTCTCCCATGGATCACTTTTAAAAAGTTCACCGATAATCTTCCTGCTGATATTTTCTGAAAAGCTTTTAAAAAAATTACGCAAAATTTCAAAGGTTTGATCAAAGGTTTTAGTTAAATATTTTAATTTTACCAATACATTTTTATTTATTTATTTATTTATTTATTTTTTCACATATAGCAATTAAATTCAATACAATAATTTCGTAAAATTCATTCTTTTAATAATTGTAAAATGGTATGTATATTTTATCTAGCTTTTAAGACTTGTATGACATTTTAACTAATTTAAAAATGTATTTAAGCATTGAACCGTAAGAAACTATAGCATGGCTCTTCATAAAACAGTTTTGTAAGTGGTAAAATAATTGTTAAAAATTACTTTAAAAAGCATTAAATATTTCATTTAAACATTAAATAATTACTTAACATTAAGACGATCAATTTCAACAACAGTTCTGAAAAGTTGTAGTCTCAAAACTTTTTCTTAGGCTTCTTTGTGAAATTCAGAATGATATTTAACTGGTGCATATGTCCCAATTAATCTTATATTGAATTTTGCTGAGGTTTAAAATTAGTCACTCCCTTCCGTAAGAAATTTTGCTCACAGAAAGCACGGATGGAAAAACATATCGTCTCAAAGCTTCGACGAGGTACTATACGTATGATCAATTATAAAATATCTGGAGCCAGGAAAAAATTGTTTGCGCCAGGCAAACTATTTCTTAGTATGTAAGAAAACTAAGTATAGCATGGCTTCTAAACTATTCTTCTGAAAGAACTAGTCACCAACGTCTATTGCAAGGGTATTAGTTGCCAGGGTAACCTGACGTTCGGTATTTATCGGATCCTGTAATGTACACTGCTCAAAACAATTAGGGGAGCACATGGTTTTAACAAAATTACGCAAAGATGCATACTAATAAATAACATAAAATGTATGTACATATAAACATCCATAATTTTAAGCCTACCAGGAAACGGAAAAAGAAAATTTTATATGCCAATCAGTGTTCATGAGGTCAAAAACCAGAAAAAGGAGATAAGAGCAGAAATCGAGATGTTGCAGAAACGTCCGTTTTATTGCCGTAACTGTGAAATTCGATTGCACAGTATTTTTTCTTGAGACAAGGTTACTTGAGAATGTCTTAACAGAGTGATTTACCGGAATCCATGACATGACATCTTATAGGCAGACTGGAATCCGCGCAAACATAACGTAGTGTCGCGGACGCTGTTTGAGTCTCCAGAAGTGTTGTTGCAAGGCTTTGGAATCAATTCCAAGAGACAGGAAATGTTAAACGTCGATCAGGGCAAGGTCGGTCACATGCCACTGAAGCAACTGATAACCAGTATATACTGTTAATAGCCCGTCGAAACAGAACAGAGAATGCTACGCAGCTGCAAAGACAGTTACTCTTGGCAACAGGACGAAGGATGTCCAGCCAAACAGTACGTAATCGGCTTCATGAGGGAGAGCTCTATGCACGTAGGCCAATGGTCCTCATTCCGTTGACCCCACGCCACCGTGCTGCCCGAAGATGATGGGATGTTGAACATCGAGATTGGGAGCAACATGATTGGAGCCAAGTGTTGTTTACAGATGAGTCCCAAATCAGCATGGAGTGTGACATCCGACGCTTTCTCGTATGGAGGGACAGGGGCACTCGAAATAACCTCGCATTCATTCGTGAAAAGTCACAATACAGATGAGTTGGTTGGATGGTATGGGGTGGAATCAGCATAGGCGGACGTACGGACCTGCATATCATTCGGAATGGCACTTTGACTGGCCGAAGGTATGCATACGAGATACTGCGACCTCATGTCATCGCTTACTCTGGAGCCATTGGAGATTCCGTTGTTTTCCAGAATGATATTGCCCGACCGCATAGAGCTCGTCTGGTAGAGAACATGCTTGAAGCTGAAACAATACAGCGTATGGAATGACCAGCGTGCTCTCCTGACCTGAATCTACTCCAGCATGTTTGGGACATGCTCGGACGACGCATTGCTGCGCGACCAAGGCCGCCTGTTACTGTTCGAGACTTGGAAATTGCACTTCTTGGGGAGTGGAACAGTATTCCCCAAAGTCAGATAGATAACCTCATCGCATCCATGGCAAACAGGTGTGCAGCAGTCTTAGGTGTTCGAGGAGCCCACACGCCTTATTAAAACTTATGCATCATGTCTAAACAGTGTCTTTTTTTCATCATTTACATGTAACCAAATTGTTGCCCTAAATCATCTTTTAGCGTTTTTTCCATACTTTCAAAGCATTAAAACTTAATTCCAATTATTTTACGTCTTTTTTTCTGTATTGCGCATTGATACGCGTGTACTATCCATTGTATGCCAATACATGGCCGTCTCGCCCGGTTTTCTTCACGTTTTTGCTTGCTCCCCTAATTGTTTTGAGCAGTGTACTTCTTCCAGATTCCAACTGTAGCGTGGTCTATAGAGTCCTCTTCTGGTTCCTTATACCAGGATTGCAGGAAAAGTATTTTATCTTTATACTATTACAACAAACTAGAATATATATAATATACTTAGGTAATCCTCACTTAAAGTGTAGTCTTAATACTGCTGCTTAGGTTACTTTGAAGTTCTGAATTATTTTTAACTGGTGCAATGTACCAAATTGCATTTTTCCGAGGTTAAAAATTTGTTATACCCTTCTGTACAAAATGTTGCTTATAGAAGAGTTCGGACAAGAAAAAACATATCTTCTCAAAGCTTCAGCGAGTTATTAGATATTTATATATGATCTATTATAAAATCTTCGGAGCCAGGAAAAATTTGTTAGCACCAGAAAAATTATTTCTTAGAGCTTGTGGGAAAATTCTATTGTGGGAAAATTCAGTATATAACATGGCTTCTAAATTATTCGTGCTTTGAAATAACTTGTCGCCAAGGTGTATTTTTAGTTGCAAGTGTGATCTGGCTTTCAGGATTTGTTGGGCCCTGTAATAGGATCCTAATCTCAGATTTCATAAGTGCAGAGTGGTCTATATTGTCCTCTGCTCGTTCCTCATACCAGGCTGCAGGAAAGTATTTTAGTCTTTGCACAGGGGTGCCCACCTAAGGGGGTCATGGCGCAGACTGCGCCATTGAAATTTTTTGGAGGGGTTGAGGGGTATTTTTCTCATTTTGGGGGGGAGCTCTTGCTTTTGGGGGTGTCTTTGTGATTTTAAGGGGGTAAGCCCTTGATCTTAGGGGCACCCATGCTTTACAATTCCAATTTACTGTAATAAACATACTTGGGGGATGTTCAGAAGGAGGAAGCTTAATCAAACAGAACTGGCAAAATATTAAACGAACAAAAATTATCTCTAAAAAGTAATGGATGGATCAACTCAATAAAATCTATAACAAGTATTCAAAAAGTATATATATGTTTTTTATTCTAACAGTTTACTAAGACCATTTAAGTTGATTTTATTTTAATGTTAGCATATTTAGGAGAAAATATCTTTCCTACTTGTTCTTGTTACAACCTCACTTTTAAACTCACGCAACTATAGAGTCATAGTCATAAATGTTTCAGTACCTAAATGACGTATGATCCACGTTTCTTAGTAATATTCATGTTCATGTAAGACAAGTATCTGATAAAGTTTTCGTGTCTTCCCAGCAAATTTTCAATGAAACAAATCTGTTGAAATCATGACTGAGAAGAATATATTAATGAAATATTTTAAAAGTAATTATGTTTTATTTTTAGATATTGCCAGTTTTCACATCATTGTTCAAAGGAAAGAAAATTGGGACAACCCCTACTTTTGTAGTGCAGAATCAGTTCTGTCAACACGTTCTTTGAGTGCTATTCCGTATTTATATCCCTTTGCAATAGAGTATAACCTTCTCTTAGCTGGAGTTTGGTTCATCGTATGGCAGAACATTGGAAAAGAGCACATGAATGCAAATCCGCATCATCTGCGTCACACCATTTCACAAGACGAATACACTGGCAGCGATGAAATAGCATATCAAAGCAATCTTGTCATCAATGCTGATTGTCATTCCGCAAACAAAGGATTATTTATTGGACTTTTCCTCTTACTTACTATTATAGTTACTGTTATAATATTTTTTGTTTCTATGACTACTGATGGTTATCAACAAAAAGCTATTGATATCCATACTGCGCAAGAAGGTGTATTAACTGTTATAGGTTTATTATCAGTTTGCATTTCATTTTACCAAATACGGAAGTTAGATATTAGTGAACATCCAATCACTTTTCTTGATGATGTGTTACTTTTTGTTCCATTGCCATTTTACTTCGTGCATGGAATTATGTCTGTCACAGCCGAATTCGCCAATTCCAACTATACTAGGCTCGCCCTTCATATTTTGGTGACTTTTCAAGTGGTTGTACAAACACCATTTATTCTTGACGGTCTAAGGCGGTGCAGCAACTCGCAGACACATCGATATAGAAAACCTGGAAGGGAAGTTATTACATTTTTAATCATACTCAACTTAACTCTCTGGGTTGTAAATACTTTTGAACTGAAAAGTGTTGAGCATTACCACGGCCAGGAAGAGTATTTTGGTGACCTGATATGGATGTTTGTTGGCCATACAACGTTGCCTTTAATGTTGTTTTATAGATTTCATTCTTCAGTGTGTTTGGCTGATATGTGGAAATCAGCCTATGAGAAAGAAGCATAAATTTAGTTTGTATTATCATTTTAGCGGTAGTAATACTTAAGAAAACGCAAGACGTTTATGTAAAACATTTTAATAAAGGTAATGACATCTGGTGAAAGCTGTTTGTTTATTGTCGAAATTTTTTCCAATTTAAAAGAACAATAAAGTGGAAAATACGAATATTCAGCATTTTTAATAGCTAGGCCTCTGAGAAATAGAATAAAAGTAATTTCTAGAACATAAGTCCTGAGGAAAAGGAAGTGCCTCGTTACAAAGACTTTGGTTAAAATAAGCCTTGTTAGCATGGGCGTAGCCAGAATTCCCGCTATGGAGGGGTAAGCATAGGCGCAACAAGATAGTGGTTAACCCCCCCCCCCCCTACAGTGTCAAACAATTAAAAAATTTGAAATAAAAGTCCCCACCCCACCTCACAAAAGATTAAGAAAGGAAACATTTTATGCTATTTATGGTCAGATACAAGGAAAACGAAGTTATGCGCCTCCCCACCAGAATTTTTTTTAAAATTGATGTCCTAAAAATGTAATTTTAAATTATGATTGGTGACATTAGGGAGGAGCATGGGGATAAAAGGCTTTTTTCAGGGTGGGGGAGTTGCCCTTTCCTTCCGCCCTCTGGCTACTCCCACGTTTGTGAGCGAGGTATTTTCAGCCCCAAATTATTAGGTTGATTAGATTACTTAAACTCATGCTTCAATGCAGGCACCACCTCTTATTTGGCTTCACAAAATATTGAAAATTATTATATTACTATAAAATCTGAAGGATCACATTACAAGTCTTTTAAAATATTTTCTTTCAATAACCAGTATCAAACTTTTCATGTAATTAGTGAAAGTAGGCTACATAAATTGTTTTTTTCAATTAGTCATATGAAAGCCTTTCCACTTCTAAGGCTCTTTTTAAATTTGTGAAACTTTTTTTCAGTCATTTAGTGGACGTAGCAGATTCGAACTTCATCTTGTCTCAAGAGCATTTGATTAGAACTGAAATTTTGTACAAAGTAAATCACAAAAAATTATTTTTAAAACTATATTCGTCAAAAGTTTTGAAAAATTCCACATATAGAATTACTTTATTGACTAAAAATGCACTCTTATGGGAAAAGTTCAAAAAAAAAAAGAGAGAAACAAAAGAGCAGTGTCTGATTCACATTTTTGAGAATCTTTTAAATACTTAGAAAATAAATTATAAACGTTAATTTTACTTTCACGACACGATTACCTGTCATAAGCAAATTAATAAATAACAATCTTAAAACAAGTTCTTAATGAACTAAAGTATCTCGTTTCTCATTAATATTCTGCCAAAAATACTCAGATTACAATGAAAAATGTATGCATTTTTTGAAATCACAAGCATTTGCCACCCAATAGCCTAGAGAGGAAACGGAAGTGCAAAATTTTTAACCACTTTGTTACTTTTACCACGTACACCTCTTTGCTGTTTCTTTTAGTTTTCAAAGATGCCTACTTGACAAATTCGAAGCAGATACACAACAAAATGAACGAAGCATGTTCTTAAAAATCTGCTTGCTATTTTTTCTTTTCCACTGCTAGACGCATTCATACGGAGTCCCCTTAGCTGACTGCTTAACAATTTTAAACTGGAAACGTGGTCGGACACTGCTTAAGAACTGATAAAAACGAACAAGACATGTTATTAGTTTAATTCCATGGGGTGTAAGTTACCGAATTGGAAGCAAAATTGTATATGTAAGTAAAAATATAGTATTTTTTTAAGTATCGAATTTCAAAACTAACCATTAGATACAGTGTAAAATTCAAATTTAAATTAAGATTTAAATAGAACTCAAATATTTAAAAAAAAATGTGGGAATGCGGTTCAATATACACTGGTGTGCAAAAATTAAGGACGAGACGGTTTTTTCAATATAACTTTGTACAAAAGCTTTCCAAATCAACACATTTAATACCGTAAGATCCCCAATACGTAAGGACATGTATAATGTAAGCAACACTTACTAAAAGAGAAATCAGAGGGATAAAAAGAAGCTTTATTGAAAAAGTAGCATAGAGCGCAATGCGACTGAAGGCCGAAACATCCCTGTGATGGGTGTCCAGCAAGAAACATCCGGTCTTTAGTAGGGTGTGACGTAGTGAGTCACAGAAGTAGCGTTGAAAAAATTCAGCTTTCAATTTAACGCCAGTCACACCACGAACAAAAAAGGACTAAACCCCTTTTAAAATGGAACAAAAAAAAATTTATTTACAGAGAAAAAAAAATAAAAAACGATTAATCATGACAGATGGGGTTACAATTTTCTCATGGCAAACGCAGTTGATTCGTGGTGATCACAAAAAAAAATCACGGTTCCACATATGAAACCGGAGAATGCCTATGGGCACCTATTTTCAGTGAAGTCCAAGAGCACTCTGCCCTCCCGAAGTTCAGACCAAAAAATCTTCGTGAAGGCAAGGGGCTTGTCAGTTAAGCCCCCTTAAAATTTCCCATTGGTGGGAACATGTTGACGAGCACCGCAACGTAGTGGTTCCGTCGAGAACTCCCACTCCGGTTTCGCTGGTTGATCCGGCGCCTCATTAACATGAGGATACACCTCCACGTCTGCAGGTTTGCGGCAAGTCAAAACGGATCACCGGCCAGGCTTGAAAGCAGACTCGACACACTCAATTTTGAAACTGTCCAAAATGTCGCCAGCTAGTCGGGTTCATTCTTCAGGTGCGGGAATCCAACCCAGACACAAAGGGTAGTAGAAGAATAGCTGTCCGTCAGTTCCGCAGAGTTCGGTCGGGCATCCCCGTCGCACAATGGACGCGCGGCATCAAAAAGGGCACAGGACTGAAGATGCCACAGCTCCTCCCCCTTGAGAGAAAAATTTGCATGTGCAACCACATCAAATTTAGGAAGACGCGGGTGTCCATTGGTCAGAGAACTCGACTCCCGAAAAGACAGCTACAAATTCGAAAAACAAACCCAATTAAAGAGTACAGACATCCGACGCGTGAACCAACCTTAGGTTTTCAAGTCTGCCAACTCTTTCAAATTAAGTTCGTCAAAGACAAAATTTTACAAGCATAACCTGCGTCATTTAATTCAGTTTGGAAGTGCATCATATTCCTTAATGATTTTTCTGACGTCCAAAACTTTAAAATTTCAGTAGCTTACAGAAAAATTAAGTGATCTAAAAGTTTTCACATATGTTACCCACAACACAAAAAAATTAACCCAAAATAAACTTCAATTTTATTCGACGACCAAAAAATAAAAATTAAAAAAAAAAACGATTAAAAACACCAATTTCAAAAAAAAAATGCGATGTATGGCAATTAAAAACCCACATAGTCTGTTAATTACCGCGATTATTTACAAATAGCCTCGGGGATTGTTATGGGTCCCGTCTACTAAGGCCGTCCGCGTTTCCGTTTAATTTTCCCGGCTTATGCTCAATTTCAAAATTGTACTGCTGCAAACACAATGCCCAACGAGTAAGCCTAGCATTAGTTCCCATCCTTTCCCTCAGAAAAGTGAGGGGGTTATGATCGGTTTGGATTTTAAATTTTTGGCCATTTAAATAGTGATCAAGTTTTTTCAATCCAAAAATTACAGCGGCTAACTCCTTTTCAACAACGCTATAGTTTTTTTCGGCTCTAGAAAACGTTTTACTGAGGTAAACAACAGGGTGTTCTTCCCCGTCAGAGATCTGAGCTAAAACTATCCCCATCCCATTGTCACTTGCGTCAGTTTGAAGGACGAATTCTTTAGAGAAATCAGGTGCAAACAGAACGGGGCTTTTCAACAAACTTCCCTTTAGAATTTGGAACGCCTCATCACATTCCTCTGTCCAAACTACCTTTTCTTTCCTAATCCGCCCTTTCAACGCACTCGTTAGGGGGGCTGCTATCTTGGAGTAGTTAGGGATATACCTGCTGTAATATCCTACCAGTCCGAGGAACGATCGCACCTGTGTTTTGTTAGTGGGGGTGGGAAAATCTTGCACGGCTTTCACCTTCGCTTCGCTAGGAGATCTTTTCCCCGAACCGACGTCGTGACCCAAAAATTTTATCCAATCTTTCGCGAACCGACACTTAGATGGCTTAACCGTTAGCTCAGCCCGGCCTAACCTTTCCAACACCGTGCTTATATCCGTCATATGCTGCTCCCACGTCGGTGAATAGATGGCTATGTCATCAACGTACGCTGCTGTGCAATACTCTAGACCGTCCAACACTTGAGATAAAAGCTTGACAAAATAAAATGGTCCATTCAAAAGCCCGAACATCATTTTTTTCGGCCGGTATGTACCAAAAGGAGTGACAAAAGCAGCGTACCTACTTGCCCTTTCTGTCAGCGGAATTTGAAAATACCCCTTGGTCAAATCAATTAGCGTGATGTATGGAGCAGCACTCACGCGCTCAACCACCTCCTCAATATTTGGTAATGGGAAAAATTCTGTGCGAGTAATCTTGTTCAATTTTCGATAGTCAACACAAGGTCGGGGATCTTTCCCAGGTACCTCCACCAAAATTAGGGGACTGGTATAATCTGACTGCCCGATTTCCACAATTCCCAGATCTAGAAGTCTTTTTATTTCCTCGCGCAATATTTCCGTTTGCCGCGGAGACATTCTATAAGCTCGCGATCTCACGGGGTCGGCGCTGGTCAGCTCAATGTCCATAGTGACCAATTTAGTACTCCCAGGCTCCGATGAAAACACCCTTCTATGTTTCTGAAGCACTGTTCCTAGTTGGTCTATTTGTTCTTCGGTTGCTCGCTTCTCTAAATTGCTCGCCCGAAGCATCTCTTGGAGATCAAAATGGGTAGGGTCTGGCAAGGGATAAGGGATTTCCGCCTCTTGTTCCACATCTTCTACTTCCTCCTCCATTATTAAATTTACTCGCTCGGGGCGCTTATGATATGGTTTTAGTAAATTCACATGATAAATGGTGCCTTTGTCCCTTCTCTCAGGGACGTCGACAACATAGTTAGTTTCTGATATTTTGCTCGTAACTACTCCTGGACCTATCCAGTTCACTGCCATTTTATTCGCTTTATTTGTCGCCAGTACTAATACCTGATCACCCACCTTAAATTGCCTATTCACAGCATTCTTGTCATACCAAGCCTTTCTTCGTACCTGCATTTCACTCATCTTTTCTACCGCCAAATCCTGACATCTTTTCAAACGGTTGGTCAAATTTAGAATGTACTCTACTACATTTGGGTCAGATTCTTCTGGCACCATCCAATTCTCATAGAGCAAAGTTTGCGGAGTCCTCAAATTTTTCCCATGAACGAGCTCGGCTGGGCTAAATCCCGTACTCTCATGATTTACTGAACGGAGGGCAAATAAAGCCAACGGTAAATTTTTTTCCCAGTCTTCTCCCGATTCCACGCATAATGCTTTTAATACACGTTTGATGGAAGAATGCATCCTTTCAACCGGATTTGATGACGGGTGGCAAATAGAACTGTGTCTAACCTTTATTCCAAACCTGTCAAAGAATTCTGTCGTTAATAAACTGGTGAAGGAGCGCCCTAGATCGCTTTGCACTTCCCGAGGGAACCCAGTCCTGGAGAACGTTTTTAACAAGGCATCAATTACATTCGGGGACTTAATATCGGCCACAGGTATAGCGTCAGGATATTTTGAGGCCATACAGATGGACGTTATTAGATATTTGTTCCCATTTTTTGATAAGGGCAAAACTCCCACAGCATCTATATTTATGACTGCAAACGGTTCTGAAATGATAGGCACGATTTTTAAAGGCGCTTTCTTTCGATCACCTTTCTTTCCTACGCGTTGACAAGCATCACACGCCCTCACATACGACTCAATTTCAGCATAACAATTCGGCCAAAAAAAATGACGCAACACTTTATCCTTCATCTTTGTAGCACCCAAATGGCCTGACGCGCCATCATGACAAAATTTCATAATTTTTTCTGTCAATCTCGAGGGTATACAGAGCTGCACCCAGGGCCCGATCAAGCCAAACTGGTGCCCAGGTCCTGAGTAGAATTTGGTGCCCCTCCCCCCCCCCATGAAAAAATTCTTACGATTTTAAAGTTAATGTTTTATACTAGAAGCCTAATGTACTAGAACCTACACAAAGGAACAATACTAGATTTAAAAGGAAACCTGGGATTTGAATACCAAACACTTGATAGTCACCAAACTAATCACAGTTAAAATTGCCTCTTAAGGCGAAAAAGAGTTAAAAAACAATTTAAAACTGAAAAAAAAAATCTTACTAATTCTGACATCAAGTTTTAAAAAGGCTTCTTTCTGGCTTTAACAGAGGCAAATGTGTCTGTCAAATAATCGAAACCTATGTTTGATGTCACAGCATTTTCAATGGTCAATAAGGAAAACACCTGTAAATTATAATGAGAAACGCAGCTTCTCAAATGATTTTTGATTCTTTTCAAAAATGAAAAGTAATGTTCACTGGAACAGCTGCTGATAGGCAAAGTAAGAAGAAGCTGCAGGGGTGAATTCACATTCGGAAATGTATGTGTAATGTTTAGTGATCTTATCCTTTTAAAACATTCTCCAGCAGAAGGGTTACCTTTTGCAAACATTTGAAAGTGTTAATTCTTCTGGAAAATGTTCATCTATGTCATCTGAGTAATTTTTTTGGAATTCCAGAGCTAAGGGACAACGACTTCTTTACGCGAAATTTTTTTAACTTTATGAGTTTTTGAGCTGATTTTTAAAAAATTTTGAGCCCCCGCTCCCTTAAAGTTGAGAAAAATAAAATGAGTTTTTTTTTTTTTTTTTTTTTTTTTAGAAAGGAAGTAAGTAAGTGAATTTAGGCTGGTCTATTTTGGTGCCCCTAAATTTGTGGTGCCCAGGTCCGAGGACCCGCCGGACCGTGCGTTAATCAGGCCCTGGCTGCACCCTTTCTTCTCCCAGCTTAGATCTACTCAGACGGACCAGTTTTCCTTTCATGCATTTAAAATCCTTTCCCTCCCCTTTCGAAACCTCTTCCCACAAGGGCTTTAGAACAGAACACAATTTCTGCTCTTTCTCGAATGATTTGGAATCTATTTCAGCTAACGCTAATCCCTCAAAAGGCTCTATGGGGGGTAGTGAGCAAGTGTCCAACTCTTCCACTCCGGGAGGGGGAAAAACGTTTGCGTTCAAAGTTTCCTGTGTTGTGGGATTCACTTCCGTTCCTCCCTGTTTGCGAAGTAAACTTTCCCTCGTTTCGACTGCGTTTAAGGCCTCTGGTTTTGATTTTGACCGAGAAAATAATTCCGCTGTCCTATTCCCCAAAAGATAGAATCTCGCGTCGCTATCCGTGTTTTTTATCGCTGCTTTAGAATACACACAACCTTTGTCGGTCTCTATGTATATTTTTGCCAAAGGCAAGCATTTACACTCTTCATCTAAAGGTTGCTTCACGTAAACATATTCTCCCGTAAAATCTTCTGTTTTGATCCAACTGCGGGGGCAGACATCGATGGAGGCCCCGCTGTCCCGAAGGATTTTCCGAACCTCCCCATTTATTTTCCCAGTACTTATATAAGGGGCAAAACACTCGCTTAGTTCTTTCGTGTCTCCAATATGATTGATTTGTTCCCCTTGCGCTCTCTTAAATTCAGGGCAATTGGGTTTTATATGTCCCTTTTGTGAACAAAAATAACAAACAATTTCCTTTCTTTTTTCGAAATTACTGTTTTTTTCCCATTTGGGGGGCTCTTTCTTATTAGCACTTTCCGATTTAGTATTGCTAGTTTTTGCCGGATCATTTCCTCCTTTCACCCATTTTTCTTTTTTGTGCGTTTTGGGGTCGTTTTGTTTTCCCTCCGATTTTTTGAAAGTACGCCGAAGGCTCTCGTAGTGATCTAACCTTTCAGCGAGGTCTGACGCCTTACGGAATTCTTCCCAAGAGTCCAAAAAGTGTTCCCTCACCTCAGCAGGGGTTCTCTTTTTTAACTGCTCCGTGAGCAATAACTCCTTTAACTCCTCGAATGTATTTACCTCCGCGGTTTCTAGCCAATTGTCTAGATAGCTTCTTAATTCGAAGGTGAGATCTGCCCAGGAGGAACCAAACTTCCGATTATGTTCTTCAAACCTAATCCGCAATTCCACAGAATTTAGTTTGAACCTCTTCATTAACAGGCGCTTCATGTGAGAAAAATCGTCGCTTTTCTCAAGGGGTTCCTTCACAATTAGCTCTGCTACTTCCGGGGGCAACAAAGGAATAAGCTAGGAAACCCACCTCTCTTCCTCTATCTCCTCTTTCTTAGCCTGTCTCTCAAAAATTTCAAAAAATAACGAGACATCTAATTGCTTCGGGTCAAATTTTGGGACCAGATGCTTTAAATTTGATCTCCTAGAAGTATCTGTACTCGCTGACCCATTTGAACTCAAGCTAACCGTTTCTGCAGCGGTGGTTAGTTTCAGTTTATCTAGTTCAAATTGTCTTTCTTTGTCTCTTTCCCGACATTCTCTCTCTAGTTTTTCTCTTTCCCGCTCTCTCTCCCTTTCTATCTCTTCTTTCAAAAGTCTCCAAGTCGATTTTGCAAATTCTTCATCATAATCTGCAGCCCCTACAATCGCTTTAACTATGTACCGACGTGTATCTGAGTCAGACGTTTCCACGCCAAACTCCGAGGCTATCTTTCTCAGATTATCTTTTTCGATTTCAAAAAGAAAAGAACCCATTTTGCACAAATAGATTTTTAGAGCATTCCCCTTTTATTTTTATGCAAAACCCTAATTATTACATGCAAAATACAACAATTCACAATAACAGCATGCACATAAATATCATTCTACAGCTCTATTTCACTAGATTTAATTAACCTGAAATCTATATCATCAAAATAAATCATTAATTTATATGACTTTCCTTTCCAAACTGAATATCACAGATCTGCAAAACAATTTTTTTGCAGTCACTCACAGAATAATTCTCACAAGAAACCTTTAGTCAAATTCTATTTTCGAAAACATTGAAAATTTTTACAAACATTAAAACCTCAATTTTTCCACCTTTTACACAGTTTACATTCTCTCTCAAAAAAAACCCACAAAAGCTGCCTCATCGGTAACCAAGAAACAAAGACCGGACTCACCCTTTTCTGCGTCCTTTTCTATCATCAGTAATCCAGTAGGGGGAAAGGCACACACAAAATAACTTAGTTTCGATCAGCTCTTGGACTACTTTAGGTAAAAATAACCTTACGTTTTGAAGAGAATTATATTTCAAAAATACATTAAAAAAATAGAAAGACCAAAGTAACATGGGTCTGTTTCAATCTCTCTGAAACATGATCCCACCGCTGCCACCAAATTAGCTGTGACGTAGTGAGTCACAGAAGTAGCGTTGAAAAAATTCAGCTTTCAATTTAACGCCAGTCACACCACGAACAAAAAAGGAAAACCCCTTTTAAAATGGAACAAAAAAAAATTTATTTACAGAGAAAAAAAAAATAAAAAACGATTAATCATGACAGATGGGGTTACAATTTTCTCATGGCAAACGCAGTTGCCTCGTGGTGATCACAAAAAAATCACGGTTCCACATATGAAACCGGAGAATGCCTATGGGCACCTATTTTCAGTGAAGTCCAAGAGCAATCTGCCCTTCCAAAGTTCAGACCAAAAAATCTTCGTGAAGGCAAGGGGCTTGTCAGTTAAGCCCCCTTAAAATTTCCCATTGGTGGGAACATGTTGACGAGCACCGCAACGTAGTGGTTCCGTCGAGAACTCCCAGCCCGGATTCGCTGGTTGATCCGGCGCCTCATTAACATGAGGATACACCTCCACGTCTGCAGGTTTGCGGCAAGTCAAAGCGGATCACCGGCCAGGCTTGACAGCAGACTCGACACACTCAATTTTGAAACTGTCCAAAATGTCGCCAGCTAGTCGGGTTCATTCTTCAGGTGCTGGAATCCAACCCAGACACAAAGGGTAGTAGAAGAATAGCTGTCCGTCAGTTCCGCAGAGTTCGGTCGGGCATCCCCGTCGCACAATGGACGCGCGGCATCAAAAAGGGCACAGGACTGAAGATGCCACAAGGGGATATGATCTCCCCCGACTGCTAGGCAGGTTTCACAGCGTCTGCTGATGCTGAGAATGAGGATGTCAATGAGTTGTTGAGGCATTGCTGCCCATTCGTCTTGCAGCGCCAATCGAAGCTCCCGAATCGTTACTGGTGGTAAGGTACGAGATTGCGACTTCCCCGCTCTCTCCAGATGAGTATGCGATGAGAATCGCTACTCAGACTGAATCTGCTCTCAACTGTAAAGAGTACTCGTCCCCATTCATTGTCTCTCCAATTCCGGTGTTCCCGGGACCACAGAGAACGCCTTCTCCGATGGGCAGGCGTTAGAGGTACACACCGTATAGGGCGTCGTGCAAACAGACCACCACCGTGCAGTCTTCTGGCCACGGTAAAACGCGATAGCGGTCGTTTAGTCGCCTGTGTCGTGTGTCTAGCGATTTCTCCCGCTGTCTGCCGCCTGTTTCTTCTGGTTTGTAAGACAATGTACCGGTCATCTGCGGGCGTGGTTCCTTGTGGACGACCACTACTGAACCCCCGGATAGCTGTTCCTGTAATTTGAAATTGTCTCCAAAGTCGTGAAACGATGCTGTGAGCACAATTCCGAACTCTGCAGCCCCACTTGTCACACTGCGGCCTTCCTCCAATTTCCCAATGATTTGACCTCGGGTAAAAGCATCCAGATGTCGTCTAACAGATTGATTATTCGCCATTTCTCGCTGAGGCAGCAACTCGGTGTGATTTTAACTGCTATACGGCGTGCAATCTCTTTGCCAGAAATACTGATCTTACACCGACAACATGCTTTATACTACTCAGACACTCCCCCATTACGTCTGCCTGCATATCTGCGCATGTGCTACCGTACATCACCTTACTTAATCTCCTGATTGGTCTTTCTGTCCGCTCTGCCTCTTCGTTCAGCTGATATGCTAATTTTTCGACTTCGTCCTTAATTTTTGCACACCAGTGTATGTATAAATTACAGTACTAGGATCATCAATAAGGTTAAAACCAAGTCCTTTGGAGTTGGAGGAGATTTTTACCCCCAAATTCGTGCACTACCTCTTCCTCTTGTAACCTCTGCCTGACTTCTTGTAAACTTTCGGCATGAAAAACTGGGTAAGTTGTTTAGTTTTTCTTTTTCAAGAAACAGAAGCAGCTGCGCTAAGTTTATCTCTGTTTGAGTTTGCTGGAAGCTGAGGTTGCCTCTTTTTTATGCAAACAAATTTTACATAAGATTTAAGTCGAAAGCGTTTTTTGGTCTTTGAATTGCAAGTATCCCATTTTCTCTCCTAATGAAACACGAACCCCTGACCTCCCCGACCAGGAAAATGTGACATAAAAATAACTCTTTGTGAAGTAGTGAAATATTTTAAGTGATTACATTCTTCTGTTGACCAATTTTCTTCTTTCTTCAGATAGAAATCAACATCTACTGTTTCAGTTTGAAAATATTATACGTACCCTCAAGCAGAAGAAAACTTGATTTTTTAGCATATAATAAAAATTACTAATTATTTTAGGCCCAAATTTTAGATATCTGTGTAAAATCTCTTCTAGTTTGTTTTTCCATTAAAATATTATGGTTCCGGATCATACTTTTTGAGCAATCACGATTGTTTTGGCGTCCTATCATTTTATTTTCTCACCAGCACCCTCTGCCAGCACCACCGTCGCGTCGACCGGCCTCATGATGCTGCTCCTATTGCGAAAACCGTCTCCAGCTTGCGTCCATATCCTACACACACACACGCACGCCTACACACACTCATGCCTGCGCACAGACACAAACACACACTCCTATCCACACACACACACACACACACACATACACATACTCATGCCTGCACACAGACTCAAACACACATGCATACATACACACACACACACGCACCCACACACATGCACCGACACAAACACACACACATGCGCCTACACAAACACACACGCGCATTCATACATACACACGCTCGTGCTTGCGAAAAACATAATTTGAATTCAAGATGCCAAAAATTCAAATTAATATATTTTTTAAAAATATTAATTTCATAATTCATAAAAAAATTCAAAATTTTATTTTTGAAAAAGAACTGACGTTTTTATTGTTGGGTTGATTTATACTTTGATATAAAAAACAATATTTCCGGTACCCAAGGTAGTTTAGGTTTATATGCAAAAAGTATCAGAAATCTTTTTAACATTACGAGATGTTTTTTTCTCAATCAAATTGGGAAGCAATGGCAGGAGCAAATTAAATAAAATTTTGTATACATGTTAAATGATGATCCTGATACCAAATATGTGATAAAAAAAAGATGAGTTCTTATAGGAAATTTTAAACTTGAAGCTTATTTTAATATGCAGACGATTCCTTGACAACAATTAAGTAACGGAATTAAGAAGAGAGTTTGCACATCAGAAAAAATAACACTTTACGCGTGTCTCTAGTTTAATTAGTTTTCGAATACGAACGAGTGTTTCGTTCTTTTTTCTATAATTGCACTATTCTTCTTGCTCCAAGTACATGCGATTATCATCGACCAGCAGCTCCTATTCCGACTTCCCGTTTGCGATTGTCCAAAATGTTTCACTTGAATTCGACATCCAACAGCGATTGCAAATCGGGTTGGTTGCGATTGTCTTTTTTGCGATTGTGTAGTGTTTCACTTGGGAATCCGGGTGTAATTTTTCACTTCGTTTTGTTCTCAACTCAAAAGTTTAAGAAAGAAGAAGAAATCCCAGCTTGTGACTCCCAGGACCAATGAGAGTTCTCATGCTGCTCTACTGGTAAATCAGCTCCCGATCCGTAATTTCACTGCCGGAAGAGGACACGCATAAAAGCGAGCTTCATCACTCATCAGTAGTTTTTGTTTACATTGTTCAAATAGAACGATATATATGTTCTTGATATTAATTTGAGAGAAAACAAGTGCACATTTTCTGTGAAAATCGCAAACTGAAATGGATCAAAAAAAAATCCGTTAAACATTTCATCTAATGTGCTGCTTTTAAATAAAAACAGTTAAACAGGGATATTATGTGTGAGTATTTGTTTTCGAATTTATTGTACATTAAGTGTTCATTTCATCTTCTGCATAAATATGTGCAAATATTAGTCGCCACTCATTTGATGAACAGTTGAAAAATTAATAATTTTGACTTTTGAACTTTTTATATGAATAAAAAAATACACTATTACAAGATCATCACCAAAAAACAAAGAAACTAAACAAGTACCTACTAAATAATAAAACTAAGAACAGCTGAGACTGTTATATAATTGATAGAAATGCCAACAATCCTCTATTCGTAACCCCCCCCCCCCCTCTTCAGGCTTTTGGGGTAGCATTACCTTTCTAAGTGCCATTAATTATAAATGACCGCAGCATTAGGCAGCTTCCTCCTCTTTTCTAAGTTCAGCATTGATGGTCGATCCAAAAATAATGGTATTGATTGATTCACATGTTTAAAGAGAGATGAATTGACTTAACAGTAAGTGTTTTAGGCTTTTCCAATATTTTTCTTGATCAAGAATTAAATTGGATCTTTGAATTGGAAAAAGGAAGTCTAATGTGACCACCTGTCTCGATTTTTGATGCTGTGTCTCCAATTTTGTAGAGAAGGTCATTTAATTTATATTGACATGAGAATTCAATTTTCCAGTTTTTAGAAAAAAATTTGGCTATAGGAGCATTCCCCATCTAAGCTGCCCCCCCCCCCCCTTCCTTTCCCATTTTATTTGACTCCCCACTTTTTTGACGCACCAGTCGCCTATGGACCAATGATTTGAAATTCCGATTTGAAAAAGGACATACTCCTCATCAGAATCACTTAAAAATTAAGTTTGTGGCAGAAAGTTTTAAAAAATCCTTTTAAATTAATTACTGAAAACCTTTTAAAGAAATCTTAGTCCACCCTTTAAAATTACACATATTGACGCGCATGGTTTGTTTCCATCACCCCCATGTTTCCTTTTACTGCAACTGACTTTATGTATCAGATCTAGTTTAAAAGTTCTGACCATTCATGAAGAGGAAGAAAATGATCTAGCTTTTAAAACATTTAGCAATATCTTCTGTGTGATGCAATTACCGTTGTTGCTTGTGACTTCTTTCCCCTGTGAGGCCAATTTGTAAATCCCATTTTTGAAGAACGTATGGGAGCTTAGAGCTCACAAGTATTGCTGATTTTCATCCTTACATGTGCCTTGGAGATTCCACAGAAAACTCTAGGGGTTGGCAGGAAAATTCTTTCACATCCCCATACTTCCAAGACCTTATATCATCTAATTTTTCTATTTTAAAGATATTTTGGCAGGAAAAAAATGCTAGAAGTAAGAAGATGTATCAAAACAGCATCTTTAGTCTCCAAAAAAATGTTATGGGAAAATGACGGGTGCTCACGATGGCTTAGACTGCCATTGAAATTTTTAACGTTATTTTCAGGGGTATTTTTCTCTTCTGCCATAAGGAGCGGGTCCTTATCACAGGGGGGATAGGTGTACGATTGCTCTTGGAGGGGATGGGCATCCTTGGAAGGGATTTACAAAGTGCCATCACGTTAGCAATAAGTGATGAAAACTGAAAATTAAACTGCACAATATATATTGTCGAGTTTTTTAAAAACTCGGTCTCTCTACAAAAATCGACAAGACATTTTTAGTTGACCTTTACTTTGGTTGATCTTCTCCATTTTTGTCCAAGTCTTTTAATTAAACAATAAAAACTAGGTGCCGACATATTCTGATGCAGTTATATACTATCTACTAGGGTTTAGTGATTTATCGATGCATTTTGGTGATGCATCAATGCATCACTAAAAAACAGTGGATCCCACATCATTAAACCGGTTTAGAATTTTTCTCTGAATGGATGCATTGATACTGCACCAATGTCAGGGCCGGATTTGGAAGTATGGAGGCTTTGGAGCAACGAAGGAGTGGAGGCCCCCCCCCCCTTTCTGATATATCGATAATAATATTAATTTTGTGCAAGCATCCTTTGTAGAAATGCAAAGAAAAAAAGTCTTGGAGAAAAAATGTAAACTTTGCTGTCCCGTGAAAGTTAGGATATTTTGTAAAAAAAATTTTGTGGGGGCCCCTTGGTTGTGGAGGCCCCGGGGCAGTAGCCCAGCCTGCCCTCCCGTAAATCCGGCCCTGACCAATGTACACAAATGCCAGTCCATTATCGTTGCTGTTTTAATTTTTTTCAAACTAGTATTAAATTAGTAGTGTGTCAATCCAATCTTGCTTAACAGTGCAATAGTGAAGAGTTAGACCTGCACTTTTTCCAAAACATGCATGAAGTGCACATTTGTTTTTAGCTCTTTACAAAAAATTCATTGATGAACTAAGTTCATAATATAATCACTTGGAGGGGGGGGGGGATCAAAGTTTAAAGAGCAAAATAGCGATAATAATTGCAGACAGGTATTTTGAAATGTCAAGCAGCATATTTCCTAGGACAGGTGTCAGACAGGTCGGTAATTCGTGATGACACCCCTCCCCCGTAGCAACACTATCGGTTACAAAAAAAAAAAAAAAAAACCTTTTTAATGCAAGAAGATGTGAGCTTGTGAATGGAGTGCATGACTTGCCTTCCATACTCTAACATTTTTTTTTGCATTGAAAAAATAGGCTCATTGTTAACTCAAAACATGCATCTACAATTTTGCTATCTTGCATTTTTACGCTGCTTTTTATAATAATTTCGTGCTGTTGCTGAAATCTGTTAACAGTTATCTGGCATGATATACAATTTTTTTCCTTGTATATATTCTGTAATCTTTAAACAAGAAAGTTTAAGGGGAAAAAAACAGAGTGATGCATCCCGATGTAAGGTTTGTGATGCAAAAAACTTGGGTAAAAGTCAAATTCCCTCATGTCAAATTTTTTGTACTGTTGATTGCAAGTAAATTGGAGCTTGATTTTTAAGAAAGAAAAATCAATGTTTAATCTTGAAAGGAATGTTAGGAAGTATAAAACGAAAAACCTGTTTTTTACTGGTTTTAGTTCAGAATAAAAGCATCATATCGAATAGAAATCCTTTTTTACGAAAACAAACCATTTAAAAACTAAACAAAAGCAAATTTTTTTCATTTAGAAATATGTTTATTGCTCATTCTAGATAGCAAACATGATCATAAAATTTCACTTTCTATCTTTGTTAAAAGTTCATTTGCAAAAAAAAATGTGGCAAAATGTTCCCGACATTTCTTCAAAATTCAATGATCGATTTAAATGCAGGATTCCTTTTTTTTCTTGATTTTATCTTTCAAAGTTGTGGGATTCAGAGATAGGTGAGTATATTCTTTCTTTTTAATATGATTTTTAATGAGTACTGTCAGTCCCTTTTAATCTGGTAATGTGTAGACAAATACCCTGCTTAATATGAACAAAACCTCCTGTAACTGAAAATTTCCCCATACATTCAATGTTAAAGATTCCTGATAAAGATTTCAAATAATTTCCCCGGATAATCGAATAATAGTGATCAGTTTCCGCAAATATTTTTGCTGAGAACTTTTGAATAAATTGGAAACAAATTAAGTAAGAGCATATATTGTGGTTAAAATATGAAGTAATATTTTTTGCCGGTAACCAGTGACAAAAACCACATTCATATTCCATCAAAACATTTCCACTATTCTATCAACTTTCTTTTGTCTTTGCCGTTACAAAAAAAAAAACGCAGTCGATATCTAAATTAAACAACACAAGGAGATATAGGTGTACATTTTAAAAGATAAAAGATTGATATAAATATTGAATGTAAAACATAGTTGACCAGGAGGAGGAAAAGGCAGTCAAAGAAAAGTGTTCCCAAAAGATCTTGAGCAAGCAATCCACTATTACGGAATTTTTCAAAAAGGTAAAAAAAAAAAAACTTCATAACTCAAGTTGTAAGAAACTTTATAATTTTCATATGTAAGGGAAAAAGGGGCACATGGGAGCAATTTTTTCCATTTCTTTACATTTCAAAAAATATTATCAATTTCTCAGCGCTAAAGTATCCTTATGATTGAATAAACTTTATTTTGTATCATAGAATTTTTCAGGATTTTTTAAAAAAATATTTCTTTACTTTAATGGTCTTTTTGAAAAATGTCTCCAGTTGTTCACATGTGCCCCTAGAGGGGGGGCACATGTGAACAAGCTTGGAGCACATATGAACATGGGTAAAAAATGCTTGATAAGCATCATAGCTTAAAGGAAAATTCTTCAATATGAAATGTATACCTAGAACAAATATGTTGAAGTGTTTACAACCTATACTGCGTCAATTTCAACTGTACAGTTATTGTTCCACTAAGAAATAAAATTTCCCAACTATATAACTGTGCACTGTCAAATTTTTAAGTCTCATAGCCTGTTCTGATCACTGAATAGACTAGAAAAAACTTATATGACTACATAATACAAAGAATTTTTTTATTATGTAAGGATTATTCCTTATATACTTTGCTTTTAAGCTTCATGCATTGTTTGATAATGTATTTTAAAATGATTTTGAACTTCAGTTTTAAATGAAATTAAAATATATTGTCTTTTTATTTCCTGTTAGTATTATCTAGCACTAAATTATTGCCCAAGTGTTTAATAACAAAAAAATTTAAAAAATAAACATAAACAAATATTTAACAGTATTTATTACAATTAATAATAAATTTACTAACTGATTAGATAGGAAAATAATAATTATAAATGTTTACACATTTTTTAACACTTAAAATATCCTATAGTAATAAAAATATTACAGAGAGCGGCTATGAGAACTGTTCACTTATGCCCCTAGAGATGTTGTGTTCACAAATGCCCTGTCGTCTACTTTAGAGCTAACTCGCAAAATAAAGAATTTATAATTTGATGAAAAAATTGAAATACTGTCAAGTTTACTTGAATGTTCATGCAGTTGTTTGTAGTACTTAGATTTATATTTGTAGTTAGTTTTTTAAATGTTATCACGTGAAGAAGACAGTGTTCAATTTTTTTCAACACCTGCTAAAACAAAGCAGTTGCCACCACAGAAACATAAAATGACTCATTGCTCTAAATGTTTATCCGAGAAGTAAAACTGGTACTGTCCTTATTTTAGAATTGTTCCAGATTTTTTACATGAAGTGATTTTAGTAAAACATGCCATGTTCACACATGTGAGACCCCTTTTCCCCTACATCTAATATATATACTAATTATTAAACTATTTTGTTGTTTATTTAGCCTATTTCGAAAACTTTTTATCAGTAACATTAACTATTTCCTTTATATAGCTATTGATTTATTATTATTATGTTTTCAGACAAATATAGTCAATTTAGAAAGGTAAAGAACATTTCCTCACTTAATGAAATACCCCGCTTAATGGAATACTTTTTCTTGGAACGGATGCTATTCGATTTAGCAGGGCAGTATTTGCTACCCTGATATCCGAAAGTTAAGTTAATCATCGTTTTTAAGTGCAGCGTTTCTGAGCATTTAAAAAAAATTTTGACCTGTTTTTTTGAAGTGCAGAGATTAACTTAATGCAGAGTTTCTGCCGGAAATTACTGTAAATAATCTCAAAAGATCTGCATTGAAATTCAATTCAAGGAGATCAAAATAAGTTTCTGTTGCATCTTTCTTGCATTTAAACTTCTGAGATCAACCTTTAGAATAATGACATGCTTGTTCACCTTGTAGTGATACTGAAAAAATGTGGGGTAAGTTGAGAAATCTACTATCTGAATGATGTTTTATGCAGATGGCCTTAAACTTAATTGACAAAAATGAATTGAATTGAACATTTCTATAACATAGCTCAGCTTTGAGACTAGCTACCTAATGTTCTTTATTTGAAGAAACTAAACAAGCACTTAAACTTTTTATAACGTACACATATTTTCTTTAAACTTAACTTACATATTCTGCCAAGAGCTTAATAGTACGAGATCCGGCTGCAAAATTCTGCACTCATCGAGCATAAAGTAAAAATCAAATTTTTATATTATATTATGAAAGGGGCAATGTGTTTTGCCTAACAAGAAGTGCCCGCAAGTATTTTTTATCAAACGAATATTGTTCGAAATTTTGGGTTAAAAGTGACACATTTGTTACTGAAATAAACTATACTCTACTTCAAAGAAATATACCTAAAGAACTTGAAAACTTATGGTTGCCGTTGCGCAACTGGCTGCTACCTATTCGCAGCCACATGTAAACAGTTACTATTGGTGCACATTTATGTACTCATAAAGTATAGTCATCATTTATATATCAAATTAAAGCTAATTTTTTTCTGAACGTATTAAACTAAGGCTGCCTATGCAAAAATGGTGGCAAGTGGGGGTTGCCAGCTGTTAAAGGTTTCCCCGATGATGTTCCCCCCCCCCCCCCCCCCCAAATTTCCCCAATGATAATTTGCCTAAAGGAACTCCAAATTTTGCCGAATGATATTTTTATCATATTCTCAAACCAAACTTTCCGAATGATGATATTTTTCCCATATCGTCAAACAAAATATGCCGAATAAGAAAATTTTTTGGAGGTCACAGTGCCCTCTCATCAGGGTTCTCCTATGGCTGCCCCCCCCCCTCTCCTTTCATGGTTGAGCTGGATACGGCGTTGATTGTACGAGTTTTTAAAGTCATCGCGCTTGCTTCAATTGTTAGTGTTCTCAACCAACGGTACAAACAGTTGTAGAAACAAATTTCAAATGCTCCAAAGAAATGAAATTAATAAATTTTTGTGTGGTTACATTTGAAATCCCATAGACATATAAAATTAAATTAATTCCTCAATAAAAGGTAAAATTAATTTGTATTGTAAAAATATTTAAATAATTTTCTTGTTTTTCAGAAACATTTTCTGTATAATATAATTGTCTTTTCATAAATAACTATTCACAAATATTAATCTTTCATTCTAATTTTATAGATGGAAGACATTGTACCTTTTATTTAGAAATGCATGTTATATGTATATGGGATTTTTAATGTAACCAACAAAAATTTACTAAGTTTATTTCTTTTGGAGCATTTGAAATTTGTTTGTACTTCTATTTGCACCGTTGGTTGAAAGCACTAAAAATCAACGCATGCTGGATGACTTTAAAAACTCGTACAACCAAGGGCGTATACAGCTACACCAAGGAAGGAGAGGGGGAGAGCAGCCGTAGGGAAGCCCTGATGGGCAAATTCGGCAAATTTTGTTCAACAATATGGCAAATATATCACCATTCAGAAAGTTTTGTTTGACGATATGATAAAAATATCATTCAGCAAAATTTGGAGTTTCTTTAGGCGAATTATCATCGGGGAAATTTGGAGTTCCATTCGGCCCATTGAGAGTTTCCAACCTGATAAAATTTGAAGTTCGTGGCGCACCTGAAAAGGCCCATCATTTGGGCAGTTAGGAGACAGATTTTTAGCGCCTTCCTCTGTTTTATTCCAAGATTTTGGAAGCAATGAAATTCTAAAATGAGTGCGGTATTATCCCAACTAAACACCAATTACTTTCCCTTTTCAATGAGTTCCCAAAGAATATGTATAACACTTTCAAACTCAGAAACAAGTTACTACAAATGAACTCTTTGATAAATTTAGAAATTGAAACAACCATTAATTTAATTTTTTGTTTTTAATTCTAAATATTTTTTATTTTTGAAGTGGGGGGGGGGAGCTGCCCCACCTTGTCCCCCTCTGGATAAGCTCATGCATAGAGCTGGCTATCGCCATCCCTGTTGAACGAATATTGTAAAGCACTAACTCTTTCATTCTAAGCAATCTTTAACTGCTGGCAACCCCCACTTGCAGCCATTTTTGCATAGACAACCTTAGTTTAACACGTTCAGAAAAAAATTAGCTTTAATTTGATACATAAATGATGACTATACTTTATGAGTGCATAACTGTGCACCAATAGTACCCGTTTACATGTGGCTGTGAATAGGTTGCGGCCAGTTGCGCATCGGCAACCGCAACTTTTCAAGTTCATTACGTTTATTTCTGTGAAGTAGAGTATAGTTTATTTCAATAACAAATGTGTCATTTTTAACCCAAAATTTCAAACAATATTAATTTGATAAAAAATACTTGCAGGCACTTCTTGCTAGGCAACCTAGCCAAAACACATTGTCCTTTTCATAATCTAATATAAAAATTTGATTTTGACTTTATATTCGATGAGTGCAGAATTTTGCAGCCGGATCTTAGACTATAATGTCTTATACATGAAATACACCGCCAGCTCAGTCATTTCCAGTCGAGGACTGCAGTTTCGTGCTTATTAGCACTCATCAGCCCGGCATAGGAAAGTGACTGAGCTGGAGATGGAAAACCTCTTATGGAAGCCAAGAGGGCCAAACAAACTGGTAGCTAATGTAAAATTAGCACAGACCAGCCGAGTGACCGAAGCAATGGTTCGGTTCAACTCGAAAATTGATGGCAAGGCATGGTATATTCAGTAAATTACCGCCCATTAGCCAGGGCTAAAGCAGAAATACATGAAATACACCGCCAGCTCAGTCATTTCCAGTCGAGGACTGCAGTTTCGTGCTTATTAGCACTCATCAGCCCGGCATAGGAAAGTGACTGAGCTGGAGATGGAAAACCTCTTATGGAAGCCAAGAGGGCCAAACAAACTGGTAGCTAATGTAAAATTAGCACAGAGCAGCCTAGGGACCGAAGCAATGGTTCGGTTCAACTCGAAAATTGATGGCAAGGCATGGTATATTCAGTAAATTACCGCCCATTAGCCAGGGCTAAAGCAGAAATACGTGAAATACACCTCCAGCTCAGTCATTTCCAGCCGAGGACTGCAGTTTCGTGCTTATTAGCACTCATCAGCCCGGCATAGGAAAGTGACTGAGCTGGAGATGGAAAACCTAATTAGAGGAAAAGCTTTGTATTTTTCTAAAGATTTTCTTGTTTGAAAAAATTACAAAAAAAAAACTTTTCTGGTATAATAAGCATGCGAGCCAATGCTATTAATTTAAAACATTTTTTTAATGCTTTGATTGCACCTTTTTCCTTCCTAATGTTGATATTCATTTTTTAACTTCTATTTCATTACACCTAAAAGCAACTCATTTCAAAAGCTTAACAAATTTTATGGAATTTGGTCGGCAAATATTTTTTGCCGCATGAGATATCTGCTAAACCCAAAATTTGGAGTTATTCTATGGTAATCAATGAAAATATGTAAAATTGGTTGACATTTGATTCAGAATAATCTAAATATTACTCATAGCTTTTGAATTTTCAGCATCAAAGAGACAGAAAAAAGGCAGCAGGAAAAAATCAAATGGAAAGAAAAGTGCGAAAAATGTTGTTGAAAAGTCGAAGCATGAAATTGAAAATTTTACCAAAGAGCAGATCACAGAACTTGAAAAAGAAATGTTTTCAATTAAAATTAGTGAAATGGAAAGGAAACTTACTAGGTAGTATGAGCATGTTTTTCTTTTTATGTAAAGACAATGTGTAAATGTTTTTGAAAAATACATAGAGCTAGTTGACCCATGCAAAGCATTCACACTTGACAGAGGTAATTCAAAAGTCCAATTTTTTTCAGGGTAGTTAAAAAAAAGTTCCAATGTCAATTGTTTATTTTTCACTAGTGATGCTTAAAAAAACTTATTTCATGCCTTACTTTTTCAGTTTTACGTGAGGTATTAAAGAAACAATAAATAAATATATATGTATATAAAATGGTTATATATATTTCTATAATGGTGATATATACAGGGTGTTCCGTTTTAACCTGCAAGACCTTTATTTTCACATCGTTAGTCCTAAATGTATACTTCCAATTGCAAAAATGTTCAAAATCAGATGCAGAGTGAAGATATTGAAAGTTTGAAGCAAAATCAAAGTGAGTCAAAAATTGCAAAATGTAACTTTTTATATGGGCCCCAGGGCCCCTAACTTATATTTAGGGAAATAATTTCCATTAAAAAACAATTCCAACACAAAAAGTTTGAAAATAGTACAACCAATATTCACCGAGATATGAAACGCTGCGTTTTGTGACTTACACCACTTTTCATTCCCTGTCAATAACGCCTTTTGTGGTAAAATATAGCAGTTAACGTGTGTTTAAAATTATATGTGTGCATAGAGTATGGTTTTTCAAATTATTTGAGGTTTTGTCTTGTGTTTTTGCGTATATATCCTGGCATAACATTTGCATTTATTTTTGAACAGCAATGAAAAATATAAATACCTTGTTTTTCTTACTATGACGACCTGTCATTCTTCTGAAAGGGCGCCGAATTCCTATCTCATCTTTTGTATGGTCCCTTAAAACTTTGAACTGGAATATCTGGAGTTTTGGTCGCACAAATGTCAAGTTTTTTGTGTTAGTCACATCTTTCAATGGAGATTACTTCCCTAAATATAAGTTAGGGGACCTAGGGCCCGTATAAAAAGTTAAATTTTGTATTTTTTGTAACATTTTTATTTTTGATACAAATTTTCAATATCTTAACTCTGCATCTGATTTCGAATATTTTTGCAATTGGAAGTATACACCTAGGACTAACCGTTGCAAAAATAAAAGTCTTGCAGGTTAAAACTGAACACTCTGTATAAACATAGGGTATTAAAATTTAACCTGCAAGATCTGTATTTTCCCAACAGTTAGCCCTAGATGTGTATTTCCAACTGCAAAAAGGTTCTGAACCAGATGCAGAGTTCAGATATTGAAAGTTGAAGTGAGAAAAAAAAAACTCAAAATATTCAAAATTTATCTTTTTATACCCCTAGGTCCCCAACTTATGTTTAGGGAAATGATCTCCGTTGAAAATTGTTACTAATGCAAAAAACTTGACATTTGTTCAACCAAAACTCAAATAGATATTAAGAGTTCAAAGTTGAAAGGGACCATGCAAAACATGAGATTGGAACTTATCGCCCTTTCAGAAGGTTGACAGGTTATCAAAGTAAAAAAAAAAGAAGAATTTATGAAATACACCGCCAAGCTCAAGCCATTCCATCCGAGCCCTGGCTATAGGGCAGTAACTTACTGAAAATAAGATAAGCCTTGCCTTCCATCTTTGAGTGATCAAGCCGAGGACTGCAGTTTCGTGTTTATTAGCACTCATAAGGCCAACATAGGAAGTGACTGTGCTAAAGGTGGAAAACCTCTTAAGGAAGCCAAGAGTGCCAAACAAACTGGTAGTTAATATAGAATTAGCACTGACCAGATGAGTGGCCGAAACATTGGTTCAACTCGAAGATTGAAGGCAAAACCTTCCTTCATGTATTTCTGCCTTAGCCGTGGCTAATGGGCGGTAACTTACTTAATATACCATGCCTTGCCTTCAATTTTCGAGTTGAACCGAACCATTGCTTCGGTCACTCGTCTGGTCAGTGCTAATTCTATATTAGTTACTAGATTGTTTGGCACTCTTGGTTTTCTTGAAAGGTTTTCCACCTCCAGCTCAGTCACTTCCTATTTCAGGCTGACGAGTGCTAATAAGCAAAAAACTGCAGTCCTCGGATGGAATGACTTGAGCTGGCGTTGTATTTTATGTATTTCTGCCTTAGCCCTGGCTATAGGGCGGTAACTTACTGAAAAGCATTTATATTTTTCATTGCTATTGAACAATAAATACAAATGGTTTGTCATGATATGCAAAAACACACTACAAGAGCTTGTACAGTTTGAAAAAACATTCTATGCACACATATTGAACTGTGAAAATTGAGCATCATTGTCATAATGTTTCCTGAAAAACTACAATTTGCATAAACGTAGACTTGTCACTGCTGTGGAAACTATTTTAGTTACCAATTTAAAGATTAACTCAGTATTTATTAAGTGTATTGGCTTCAGTTCGATTACAGCCAGTTCAAATTGACTAAGCTCCCAATGAGAGGGAATAAGTCTTTGGATTCTGCGAATTTGTAAGAACTGCAGGCAAGTGAAATGCTTGGTCTGTCCTTGCAATTCTGTCTTAACTTCGGCCATGTGTTAACTTCGGCCATAATGCTTTGGAGCTTTTTTAGTTAATAAGGAATGTGCCAAGCTATTATTTCAAACCTACCTAAGCTTTCTATGAAGGTTCCTTGAGACATGACCATGGTTTTACCTGGTAATATTTCTGAACTTTTCATAAAGATTCCAGGATAATTTCAGGCAGGTGCCTGCACTTTAGCAAAATATTCCTGTTTTTTGCAAGGTATGTTCCTGCACATATTGGCCACGTTAGCTGCCTATTTTTTTCCAGGAGCATTTCTAAATTGTTTTTACAGTGTAGTAAATGGGTAGATTTTTTTTTTTTTTACAGTTAAAATTTGATTCAGGCACTTGGCAACAGGGAAAAAAATGAAAAAGAAAAAAGGCATTAAAAAAAAATAGGCGTTATAAAAAAAGAAAGAAAGAAAAAGAAAAAAGTCAAATTAATATCTTGAACATTACTGCTTTAGCACAAATATTTCAGATAAAATTTTTAAAGGGTGAACGCTAAAATATTTATTACATTTTAAGTCATAAATGGGTGTAACTGCCTATTTTTCAATACAATTTGAACTTATAGAAGTTATCATATACTTTTATTTGATTTATTTCTCAACTTTACTGTTTTGCATATCTTTGGGATATTACACTTTATTGTTCAATATACCGCCAAACTCAATACAGCACCAGAAAAAAATGGATCTGATATTGACCACATTGGATTTTGGCTGTCCTATTTATGTATGTATGTATAGTTAAATATTTTTAAATGTAATTCATTCATTTCAGAAAAAAACAAATGTGCTTCCATATTGAAGAGAAGAAAAATCTTTATGAAGCTTTATACAAAGAAAAAAAGGTACTAAAAAGAGAGAGTATGAAGCTGTTAAATAATATCTATGAAGAATTTGCAAATGAAATTTTTCTTTTAGAGCATGAACTGCATGCAATGGATTTAAATTATGAAGAGATTTTAAAAGGAAAGGAATTTTGTATTGATAGGAAAGAACAAGTAAAAAAGCTTTCCCATATAGAATCATTGTTAGGTATGACATAATTTTCCAATTTCAATGCACATCACCTTTCTTCATTTTTTTTGCTGCTTTGTGCAAGGTAGATAGTGCCAATAAAACAGCTCATTGTTTTTATTCGGTTTGTTATTTGCTTGGTTTATTGTTATTATTTTTTTTAAATATTTTGTAATATATGATTTCTTGAACTTACACTGTTTTTTAAATCTTTGTTGAGTTTAATACTGTTATATTACCTGCTTTTTGTTACATTATATGTTTAGGAATGACAGTCAGTTGTGTGATTTTTAAGAAAATAAAACCATCCTTTTTTTTTTTGCATGCATCCCTAGTAAAACTGAAATATTAGTTGAACAATAGTGTAGTGCCTCTTTCAGCTTAAAGCACTGATTTCAATTCCAATTGTGATAGTAAATTTATCTCTTACTTATGTTGCATTTAAAAGTTATCTTGATTTAAAGCAGTTTTTTCCTCTAAAAAAAACCTAATTTATACTAAAATTCTTTATTTTACTAAAAAATATAAAAACATCCTGAAGTGTCTTGAAATATTGGCATTTGTACCTGATTGTTTCTGATTTTGAGGACTTGTTACCTACTTTTCATACATATACGGTGTCGACTGAACTGATAATCCAATAGAAATTGTATGGAAATTCAAATGTACTGAAAAACCAAGAAAATTTGCGAAAAAAAAGAAAATCATCTTCAAAATTCAGGGTTTTTTATCCATTATTTGAAACTTATCTTTAAGTTCCAAAGATGATGGGTGCCACCTTTAGAAGTGCTATATACAAGTATTCACAAATTGTGTCTTGTAAAAGCAGTTTTGCCATTCCACTTTCTCGCTACTTCCATTTTTGCTACTAGATTATGGCTCGAATATGACAAAGGAGCTATCCACAAATGATATCAGCCTCTGGGGTTGGGGGGGGGGGCTGAGAAGGGGAAGGGAGGGGGTAAGAAAAGTGTGATATCGCACATTTTTAATTAGAACATAATTATGAAAAATAGCATGATGTGTGACGAAGGAGGGAAGGACTCAAAATGTTGAAAAAAATATGACTTCATTTATATATATATATATATATATATATATATATATATAATAAAAGTGAAAAATATTGAAAAATCCACACCAAGAGCCCATAGATGCGCAACGCAGCAAAACTAAAAAGCCAAGTAAATAAAAAATTAAGCAAACATAATTGCAAATATTAAACAAATTATAAATAATTAATGATGAGAAAAAGGAAAATTGCAAACAGCTATTAAGTAGAAGGGTAACAATGGGCAAAAGCACCACTTGTTAAACTAAAAACAATAAACTAGAGCTCAAACTTAAAACTAAAAGCAGGGGGTTTCGTCTCGACTAATTAGGAAAACAAGTTCCGATAATTAGCCTTCTACGGGACAGTACCTGCCTATAACAAAATTGTCTTACCTTGAAATCCACGTAAACTCAGCCCAATCCATTGTTCAACCTGATAAAAATACATTCCAGTTGTCAACGTAACATTAAAAACATAAAAACATATCCATAAATCAATCCATAAACATACCGAGTCGCCTGTTTCCCACGTGTAAAAAATTCATCCACCCCGGTGATTCATAAAAAATGGTTTGTTACGGTTGTATCATACATTTACACAGTTAAACAGTTTCAAAAGAAGCGAAATGCTCATCAAAGGCTATACTTAAGCAAATGTTTTCAACTAGATTTTTAGGGAAGTTATTATTAAAAAGTAAGTTTTTGAGTACTGAAATTTCTTGCTTAAATGCAGAAATGGTATTGCAAATTCTTTTTGTTCTGATAGCTTGCGATACAATAATGCCAATAAAACCTTTTTACTTAAGCAGGAGGAAAAATCTTGTTATATATATATATATATATATATATATATATATATATATATATATATATATATATATATATATATATATATATATATATATCAGCCCCAAAGCTGATATATATATATATATATATATATATCAGCCCCAAAGCTGATAGAGATGCGGAAGGAATACAACATTGATTGGATTTATTTACTTTTAAATTATTTATTCTTATTGATATAATCTATGCAACAGATCAGAAAACTAGAAAAAAAAAATCTGGCCTAAAGATTGTATATTTGTCTTTATATTTATGTTAGGTAATTCATAAAATGGTGATGGATTACAAATGCATTCTATGACTTTTTTTAGCAAAGTTATAAGCAAGATAGGATTTTTTTCTTTTTTTGACGTTTTAAGTAATTTTAAATTATTATTTTGCTTGCTGGAAAGTGAAATACGATGCAAGTGGTTTATGTGAGCACTGTTTTGATAGTAAAAAATAAAATATGCAATGTTTTGTTATAAGCAAGCTTGTAACATATCCTATTTTTCTGCAAAATAATCACCAATATTAGAGCACTCAAATCATGCAATCAGCTTCTAAATTCCATAATGATTTGATTCATTATTTTATGTTTCATTTTATGAATGCTGTCTAAAATATATTTCTTTTATAATTTTCAGAACAGAAACTAGCAGAAGTTGAACAAGGTGCAAAAGATATTGTGCAACTTAATTCCAAATTAGGTGCTCTTGAAGATAGTGTTTCTATCCAGGAGAAAAATTTTGAATGCTCAAGTCAAGATTTAATCTTTGAGTTTAATACATTCCTTAAGAGGTAAAATTATTTTCATAGTATTTTATGATAGTACTCTATTGGTGATTTATATTTTATATGTCAATTATCTCTCACATTTTTTCAATTCTGTTATGCACTCTGTCAGTTGTGCATCAGAAGTCCTCACAAAAAATATAAATCATTTTTCATGAGGACTTGGTTTATAATAAACTAATGTAATTTAACTATCTGTTATGCATCCGTGAGTCACATGTATCTCTCATTTATGCATCATTAAATTGCATAACTTTCATTTTTTATAATGGAGGCATGTCAAGGTTTAGTTTATTTCTATCAGTTGCAATGATGATTTCAAAGTCCATTCTAGTCTGGAATTGGAAGGAAGAGGTCCAGAACTACAACTTTGAGAAGTAAGGGCATTAGTGCTCCCCCAGTTTATCCCAAATATTGCACTTATAACCCCTTTCAGTATAATGACCCCTTCAAAAACCAGAAACTTGATCTACGCTTGAGTTCTTGAGTCTACTTCCAGCATGACCAGAGATAAACAGAAAGGGACAAACCAGTTTTTTTTTTTTTTTTTTTTTTTTTTTTAACTCACGATTTTAATCTAGCATTACAGTAGATTGACATAAATACTACATTAAAAGTTAGTCTAATTTTCTGTGTTGTAGTTTCTCTCTTTTTTCATATTATTTGTATGTTCCGTAAAGTGCTTTTACCATTTTATATTTTCATTACGTTCACACATTTTTTTTAAACAGGATATTTGAAGACCTAATCTCTGCAATCAATGAAATTATTGAAGATACAAGCTTGAAACTTGAATTTTTGCCTTCGTATTATCAGGCTTTGTTTATGAGTGGAAATGTGGGAACCCATTGGCTAAATTCTACATTGGAGCATTGCAAGATGTATTTTCTACAAAATCAAGAAATTAACAGACATCTTACAATGAACAGCATAAAGAGAAAAATTGAAGAGGATTTTAGGAAAAACTTATTGGATATTAGTACATCATTACAAGTAAGTCAGTGTCTCTACTTTCTTTTTCTTTCATTGATATAATTCAGTAACACCTCTAAACAGTCACTGCTGGGTGTACATAACCGCTTTCAAGAGGTGGCCATGATTTGGATATTCAAAAATTTATTAGTCTGAAATTCAAAATGCATAATACAAAATTTATGAGACAGAATTTACAATTAACAAAAATATAATTTGTAAACAAGTGGCATATGATGCATTATTTATTGCCTTATAATTAACACTTGAAGAAATTATTTATTTGTAGCTTTTTCCTTGTTTAAGTAAACATTTTTCTGGGGTTCAGAGATAATTTCAAAACTGTTTGTTAGAAAACTTTTAGGTGCTATTCAAAGCCAAAGTTAGATTGTCACAACACTTTAACAAGACCAGATTTTTTTAGATTGTTTCAGGATTTTTGACATTCTATATTGAAGCTATGCTATTCACGCTTGGGGTTTGCTGTGTTTAAGGGTATTACCAATTTGGTGAGTGCCAAACTATTAGGATTTCCTGGCTGGAGCATGCAGCCGCACATTCACTTTTTTGCATTGAAAAGGGGACTCCTTGCAGCCTCGTAAAATGAGTCGGCATTCTTTGCAAATTAATACCTTTTTACATTGTTGATTTTACTTTTATTTTGTATATTTTTTATATCTGTTAATGTTTGTCATTTTATTAACCCCTTCCCGCTTGCTCCCGTGAAAATGCTGTGCTGGGGTTTCGACCTCCATTTCTCGCTCCCATGATATTGCCGTGCTGGGGTGTGCAATATTAACGAGACAAAACTATTAAAACCAATTCATTTATTTTGCCCGGAATACATTTTATTTCTCTCTTTATACACTAGATGGCAGCACCAGTCCATTTTAAATGTAATTGCAGAGATGAAGAAAGGAAATTTGGTACTAACTTACCAGATTGTGATGTTGGCCTCTGTATCTCAAGCTTTGAAATTTACCACACAAGAAAAATTTACTTATCTTTACTTATATTACACAAAAGATTAATAAAATCCTTTTTTAATGTTTAAAAGACGTGTTTCTTAAATTTTCGCTGCTTGCTTGGGCTTGCTTGTTGACTTTTCATAAAATTTTATTTCTTTTTTTTAATTTCAATCTAAAACATATTGCAAATGAAAAATTGAATGCACATGTTGTTCATACACTTATTTCTATATAATTTTCTTAAATAAAAAAATAGACACTTATGACCGTTTTCTTGAAAATTATCCGATTGTTAAGGGGTTAAGTCATTGTGAAAGAGAATATTAGAACAAAATTACAGTTAAAGAATTCACTAATTATAACAAATTATTCGTCTTGTGCAACATTTTGGGGTTGACTTCATTTAGTTGCAAGAATTTGGGGTTGACACCAAAAATTTTTGATTCAGTGGAACTTTGTTAATGCTTTCTCATAATGTATAGTTAACAATTACCTCTGAATTCAGTCCTATTAGTTTCAAACGTAAGCATTTCTCTTGAGTGTTGTTTAACCTCAGTTGTGCAACTCTTGTACTTTGTTTAGTACATTAGTTTGCAATGTTGCTGATGCATTATTAGGAAGAAGCAACTACTTGATTATATCTTCCTGATAAATTTAAGATGCTGATACTATGTTTTGTGCTTTTCTTCACAATTTTTCATTAAATCCATTTTTAAGTATAAAATAGGACATAAAGTTTATCTTAAACACAGAAGAAGAAGAAGAATAAGGATCCTAAAATGGAATCTTATTTTCTTTGTTATGTTGGTTGTCTTAAATAAAATCTTAGTCATTTATGTAGGCATTTGAAAGCTTTTTTTTCTTTTGTAATAATTTTTGTAGCTTCATTCAAATGGATAAAACTGAACCACTCTGTTACTGAGTTACTTGATGAACTGCTCAAACAGAGGGATTAAGACAAAGCAGGATCTAAAACAAGCATGATTTCTTTAATTGAAAAAATCAGTTTCTTTTTATTGAAATCAAAATTTTAATATTTAAATTGTTTTCTTTTATTTATGAGATGGATTTTACAAATAACAGTTATTAATTAACGTACATTTTTCAATTTAACAGAATTCAAAATTGTTATTTTTAAAACTTACTTCACCAAAAAAAAAAAAAAAAAAAACACTCAAAATCAGATAGATGTAAAACCAATTCTAATGACAAGGAATTGTATTGTAATCAAACTATGGATGGTACTGTACACTGTGCCAAAAAATATAGAAAAATAAACTTGTTGGGTAGTGTTTTGTTAGATAAAATTCAAATTAGAGTAAAATATGTATATACATTTTTCAATTTGGATTTTTTCAAATCAAATTTTGAACATTAAGTTTAACAATTTATATGTAGAACTGATTCCGTAAAATCACAGTTGCCTATTTTTATTTGCCCACTGTGCTGTGAATGTATATGCATAATAAAGTTTCTATATTAATGAATACAGATTCAATGAAATATCTATTCCAGCAAATGTTCAGTTTCTCTTTAATTGTCATTACTTTGCTTTAATTTGATTATAACAAATTCCTGTTAAAACAAACAAAATTTGTGGTCACTTGAATTTCACTGAAATAGGATTTAACTGTATCTATCTATCTATCCTGTCCCGTCCCATCCCATCCTATCCCATCATTCATCCATTACAGTATACATTTTACAATAAATTTTAGAACTTCAGTCTTTTTATTTGAAGAATATATTTTGTGCAACCACCATTTCATTAAAATGATATTTTAACTTATTCATAATGGTGATTAAAACAGGACTGAAAATTAATTTTTTTCTAATGATATTTGGCTATACAATGGCAAACTTAAAAACATAATGGACAAAATTATAAGAGACCTACCGTTTTATCTAAACCTCTTTTATCTAAATACAGTGGTCAACATAGTTAGCAGAGCAGACACTAATGGAACTCGAATCTTAAAAAAGTCCTCTAACATGGTTATTCAATATTTAGTGAAGCTGCCATTGGTTTTTATAACATGAAAAGTGAAATTCGACATCGCATCTATCAATTCTAACATAATATCTCAAGACAGTTCTTCCCAAGCACATTTCATAGCATTCTTTTGGTCTTTGACACATATAAACTGACTCCTATTTTGGTAAATTGCACAAACTAAAATCCTGCACGGGAGAACATAGATACTTTGCTCTGAAAGCCATTTTTTTGTTTTTGTGAAGCATGAATTGGCGCTTTATCAGCTGAACGTGTAGTTTTGGCCACAAGAATTTCACCGTATATGGCCAGTTGATCTTCAAGAAAATTCTTATACTTTTAGAAAATTATTCATGAATCCACAAAATCAATATCCGTTTTCCCGTGTGCCGAAAAACCAGCTCAAACCATTGCTGAGCCTCCACCCATTTGGCAGCTCATTAGTACCTGAGGAGACTTCCGTAAATCATGCTAATAATATTGAAACCCGTCAGGACCATCCAGGTTAAACTTTTTTTTTCATCAAAAGGGAACACAGTACCATTTAGAGGTCCAGGCCATAGTTTGTTTAGTGTTTTGTAGTTTAAGTTTTGATGGTCCATTTTGTGCGTGCTTTGAAGCAGTGTTTTTTTCTTCATTTTTTTTTTATATTTCACATAAAAAGCTTTATGCAACACTCTGCGAATGGTTCTCCTTAAACAATTCAGTTTCAAAGCGTTTTTAATGCCTGTAGTGGTCATTTTATTCTGTGTAGTGAGCGAAAGCACATGACGTCTGTCTCTTGATGACAAACACAAGGAGTACGTCTAGTTCTTTTAATCATCGATCCATTAATTCTTCTTTCCAAAAAATTCCTAACTGTTCATCCAGAGCATTTAATAACTTTTGAAATATTACTAATTGAAGCACCCGTTCCATTTAATCACCAAATTTTGCAAATTTCACTTTATTTTAATTCTGTACTTCATGGCATGTTTGTAAGTGCGTAAAATGTGTTCTGACGTTACGGCAACGTGCCGAAAATTTGCATATTACACATTATTTTCAAAAAAAGGCAGGTATTTTAATTAAAACGTTAGGGTGTCTTATAATTTTATCCATGGTATTTATGTATTTTTTAATTAAACTCCATTAAAATAAAATTTCTGTAAAACAATTACGTGTGATAACAGAATTAATTTATGTTTTTGATATATTTGATAAAGCATTTTAAGCTCTGAATCTTTTCTTTCTCTGTTTGTAAAATTAGATAGGTGTCTTATAAATATGTCTACCACTGTATTTATATTCAGCATTATGAAATTTTATTGTTCTTTGCTTCTCACCCACATTTCATCATAGTGCCATAAAATTGTCGGATTGTTTTCATTTAGAAAAAGTGTTAGAGTGGTTATTAATAATAAAAAATAGTGACTAACTCAAAAGTACAAGCAAGTACCTAAAACCTATTACATTGTTCAGAGACTGTAGTTTAAACTTGTTAAGGTTTAGTAGTCTGGAATGAGTCTTAAACAAGGGTAAAACTCCAGTCTCTGGATGCCATAGTGAGTTATTTGGTATTTGCTTTTTGAAATGCTTTAGCTCTGACTTTGAGATGAAAACACTTTGCTTGCTACTTAAAAGCGTCTGCTGGCCCTTTGTTACAAGCTAAACATTGTAATTTTTAGATGGTGTATTGTAAGGGGGTGGGGAGTAGGGAAATATGGGGCAAAGTTAAATAGTTAAGATAACTTACTTTTTTTATAATGAACAAATTGGGAGTTTATTCTAAAAATTGCAGTTCATAAAGAAAGAGCAATGTATTTTACCACAAACTTTGCATTAAAACATTACTTTTAATTTTTGGCCGTAAGTTTGTGCCTTCAAAAAAAAAGGTAGAAATTTTTCCCTTTTTTTTCATGGGGCAAAGTGAAATATAGGATATTTTTTAACTAATTGTTTTCTATTTGGTCATCAAAGATATTTTTCATCAAACAAATGAGTAAATAAAAAAAATGAATGAATAAATGAAAAGGAAACGAAACAGTAAACAAATACATAAATTAATAAGTTAATATACGAGAAAAAAATAAATGAAGGAATAAAATATTTAGTGAATGAATGCATGAATAAAGGAATTATTAAATAAATAAATGTAAATGACTAATTAATAAATGAATAACGTAAGTGAATTAATAAAAGTCAGAACAAGTAAATTAAATGAACTATTTCACTTTGCCCCACATGCACAAATAAGCTTACTATGAAACAAATAAATTATTATTAAAAAATTTTTATTAATATTATTACTAAACAAATAATACTGAATATTAGTAGATCTCAATTATTATTTTAAATGTTAATAACAAGAACTTTATCATTTAATATTACCAAAATATATTTTTTTGCATACAACTAAATATTACAAAATGAGTATCAATTTTTGAAAATTTGCTTTCATTATTATATTTTTTGATTTTCAAAGGTAATTTTTTCTTGACTGGAATGACTACATGTGTTACAACATAAATAAAATATTACTTGATATGTGTCCCTAAAAGCAGAGTAAATTTTTCACCATTTCATTTTGCCCGCCATTTCAATTTGCCCCACATTCCTCTGCTTTTTATGGATAAAAATCAAATGAAGATAAATCCTGGGAACAAAATTAAAGATAAATAAGAATGCTTTTACTGTGACTAAGAAAGATATATAAATATTGAGGTTTAGAATTTTTAAGAGGGTTTTTAGGATTTAACTTAGAATATTATCCAAATCTATAATATATTTTTTTTAATAGTTGAATGAAATCATGATTAAAATCATTTGATTTTAATCAATTGATCTTTTAATCAATTGATTTCAATCACTGTGAATGTATCTTTTCGTAGAACAGGAAGATTCTCTGTCACTTATATATTGTTTGATCTAAATTGGTTAATTAGAGGCAAGTTTTCAAATGCCATAAATGTCACTTATAAAATACTTTTTTGCTAATTTTGTTTTGGTTGTTGAGTAGATAGTTGACTTGTTCTTTTGTAGTAAACTGTAAAGAAAGAAAAAGTGGACAAAAGCGTTTAAAAGAATTTATCAATTTCAGGTGGAAGAATTTATGGGTAATTGGGATAAAATGTTGATAGTATCAGATGGACAACCAGCGGAATTGCTTGAAACTGAATTATTTCAAAATGTTCAAGAACAGTTCAAACATATTGAATCCAAGAAAAAACTGGTATGTTTTTTCGTTGATATTCCGTATTTTAGTGCATACATGCGTTGTTAAACTATAGGTAGAGTTAATTTTAACCATAGCATTATAGGTTAATTTCATGGTTGTCAGTTTTTTTGTATAAACATTGAAGTTTGTATTTCTCTAATGTAGCTTTCTTTCTTGTAAATAAATAAACTAAAGAAAAGAACATAAAAGTTAGTAAACAATTAAAATTTTATCTGAATTTATTCATATAAAAATTGTAGAATTCAAAATTTAAACTTGAATAAAAATCAAAAACTTAACTTGATTTGTGTGATTAAATCATTTATAGCTTCATGTCCAATGGACAAAATTTGGGTTTTAATCAATATTGTCCAAAAAGGAATTCTGGTGCAAAATACATGTATTTTTATCCCATTTTTTGAAAGGATTTCAGACTCCCACTCCCGCTCCAATTGTGCCAAACAGAAAAGTATACTTCAAGCTGGCTGCGTTTTTAACTCCTAAACATTAAATTATAATTTTAAAACAATATTTCATGATACAGTAAAACCCCTCCTAATGGACACCCCTCAAAGGCGGGTACACCTCTTATGCAGACAATTTTTAATTTCCCAGTTCCAATGCAAATAACATTATTAAACCTCTGTCCTGCGGACACCTCTATTGCGGACAAAAAAATTTGTCCCGTTAGTGTCCACATTAGAGGGATTTTAGTGTACAAGCATTACTTCCCCATTTTTTTGCATTTTGTGTGCTATTATGTTTTTGCCCACCAGGCCTAATTTTTTTATGCATTGCACAATCTAATTGCACCCTTTTCGGTAATATGATCATTTTTGTCCACTATGCAATTCTATTGCTTAAACATTGAGAACTTTATGCTGATAATTATTTTTAACCCTCATGTTGTATCTTCCGTTGAAGACAAACACTTTCATTCTTTTTCCACTCCAATCATTCAAAAATTTCAATCCAATTGCATCCAAGTTAAAACTTCCTTAATTTTTACTTGACTTACCAAAAATTTGGTTTATAAAGTTCTTAAGAAACTACTTATCATGAAGCTGTATTTTAGAACTCAAGAAATTCTATTGTTCTGGAAAAAATTGGGCAAACAGCTAGAAATTTTAAGATTATTGCTTTATTGATTTTGTAGTTATAAAAATATTTTGTTTTTCAAAAATGTTTTTTTTACTTTTTTTGAGCCAATGGCAGTGGAGCCCTTAAGGTTTTGATTGTGGGTTGCTCAACCTTTGTTGACTTCTTTTGGGTTGATACATTTCAATGACTGTAAAATGAAAAGGGATCCTTCTGTGTCAAATGGGACATGCCGTCATGTCTCAGATTTTGTTAATTATTTTTTTAATAAATAGATATCTGATAAGGTGACCTCAAATTTTTTTTCGAGATTTTTTAAATAAAAACAAAGCTTTGGAGATTTTTTTCAAAATTTTGAATTTTGACCACTAAACTGAGTCACCATTTTGGTATGAATTTAGACCAATCTCTCCAATTTATTTAGTTTTCAGCCAATTTAGCTGATTTGCATATGAGACATAAGAATATACTTTAAACTTTCAGTAAAAGTGAGAAAAAGTTCCCTGTGGATAGTAGAGTGGTCCTACCTATTGTCTAAATTCAGTTTTTATGTTTTTCCTACTGGTAGATTTAATAAGTCAACTCCGGAGTACCAAATAACATTTGAATCATATTTTGTTTCTTGTATGAACATATCATGCTCTTGCTTTGTTCAAAAGAGAAGAGTGTTTTTTTTTCTTTTAAATAAAAAAATAAAGTATGTTTTGCAGAAAATTTACTTATAACTTTAAAGCCTTTTTTGGGCTTAAAAAAGCTCAAAAACTTTTGAAAGCCTATAATATACTGGCTACGAAACATTTAAAAAAAAAAGTTTTTATGCTTATATATTCAAATAGTAGGATAAACCTAAATTTTCTATACATTCACTCCTTCTGTTTTTTGTTGAGTTCTGTACTGTTTAACCATAGTGTTGAATACAGCTGCGCAAAGTTTTCTGATAGAATATTTCAAATTTTAAAGTTTATAAGCAATAAGCAGTTAGTTAAATATTCTATTGCCTTTAGATAGTTCTCTTTGGTTGCCAGAATTTTTTTTTACAATGCCTCTTACCTTGTAATAGTTGCAATACCGGTATGCCGAATTCTGGTATTTTTAGTGACTTTGTAATTTCATAATACCAGGATCATCAGGCAAACTTTTAAGTTTTTGAAATAAGATTTAATGAGATAAAAACAGATGAAATGAGATTAAAATTTATAAAATGGTTCTATCTTGGTAAAGGTTTTTATAGCAACAACAGGAGTGGATTTTACTGCACCAGGTAGGATTCGGAGGGTTTGATTCTAAAAAACCTCGAAGACTTTTTTAGATGGTACTTTTGGGAGCAGTACTGAGAACTTCATTAGTGTGGCCAATAACTGGTGGTATGAACATTTTATATGTAGTATTTAGAGTCCTACAGTTGCATCTACACACAATGTGAGCCAGCCAAGCACTTTAAAATAGAGAGTCTACTTACCTTCATGAAAAACTTATACTAGTAATATTTTTACTAAGCTGTTACCACTCACATAAACATAACCAGTGTTTGCACATTTGGCCAGCTTTAACAAGTTTTTAAATAGAGTGAGTAAGGTTTGACCAAAACAATCATACTAGAAATAAGTTTGCACATATTTTAAACTCTTAATTTTGAAAGTAGGAATGTTGTAAAAGTTCCTCCAACCATTATTCATATGTTATTATCTATATAGGTTATTAAAATTAGCAATGAATTTGTTATCTTATGTGTTATTAATTATAATCCAATTGTTTGCCTCATATTTAATTGTTTGTAACCAAAAATAAATGTAAAATGATTCTAAGTATTAAACTGTGTTAAAAATGTTTGATTTTATCTCTTAATTTTCAGTTAAACTCTTTTTCTTCTTGTATAATTCTTACAATTTTCATCTTTAGGCTCTATCTGAAAATAAAATAGAAATACTAATGAAGAAAATTGAAAACTTGGAAAAAATTGTTAAAAGATTAGAATGTTGTGGAGAAAAAAATGGAGAGAATTCCCAATTGGCGCTAAAAGTCAATGTGGCTGTAGATATCATAAAAAGAGAGATTTAAATATTTGTAATTCTTAGCTTCCGAAAGAAAGAATATTTAATAGTATTATCTATCATGATCTTGTTTAATGTCAATATTTAAGTAATTTACTTTTTTGCTGTTCAGGTTGCAGTACATTAATATTATAAAACTTTATACATGCACTATTGTTTTTGCAGTATGTACTAGTTTACCTTATGAAATAAATATTTTGGTGTTATTCCTGACGTACAAATTATTACTTAAAGCTATTTTTGATAAAGAAATAAGGACATTGAGAGTACTAAAAAATATTTAATTTCTTGGGGTAGTAGATTAGATATTGTTACAAATCCTGTAAATAGTAATTATTGTAGTAACGTAACCTGTAAATAGTTTCCTGTAATGAATATACAACCCCTTACCATATGGCGAAAGGATACGACCCCCCTATTTCCTTTTTGTTCATTGATAAAATTTGATAACGGTCTACTTTTTTTTTCCAGAAGCGTGTGGAATATTTGAGAGATTTCTTTCAGTGTGTATAAGCCGTTAGCGGTGGATAAACAGTTGAGTTTCGATTGAGAATTCGTTAGTGTATTGGCTCTGTTTATAGCGAGGCATTTCGCTGTGTTGTTTTCGTATTTGGAAGTAAATACGTGTGTAAACGTTGAGTTTACGGTGTTGTGTGATAATTGCTTAATTGCTGATGAATAATTTAGCAGTTGTTAACGATTTCTCCTGTACATAGTGTAAATAAAGCTCCTGTGTTTTTATCAAGAACTGTGTCTTCATTTCAAGAAAGTGGAAGTCGCGCCGGATCCGTTACAATTGGCGCCCAACGTGGGGCTTCTTCTGGACTTTCTTGGAGTAAGTGTGACTTTGGACATTTTTTTTCATAAAGACTGTTTGAATTTATAGACTTTGTTTTTATGGTGATTACTCGCGCAATGGATGACCAATTAAAACAACTTCTGGAAGCAATTAATGCTGCGAAAAGCGACTTGGCTGAAAGTTTGGCTGCTAATCAAGAACAATTAAAAAATGATATGGCGACTAATCAAGAACAATTAAAAAATGATATGGCGGCTAATCAAGAACAATTAAAAAATGATATGGCGGCTAATCAAGAACAATTAAAAAGTGATTTGACTGCAAGTTTTACTGCAAATCAAGAACAATTAAAAAATGACATTGCGGCTAATCAAGAACAATTGAAAAGTGATTTAATGGTGCTGAAAAATGATTTAGCTTCTAACCAAGAGGAGATTAAAAACGACCTTACTTCGGTAAAGACTGTGATGGAAAATAAATTTAATGAGATAGAGCATCGAGTTGATGCTTTTGATGAAAAATTTGAAACAGTAGAAAACCGTATCGCAACAGTTGAAAATCATGTGGATGAGAAAATTAAAAACTTGGAAAGGAGATTGGCGATAGCGGAAAGCAGCTCTGTACAGTTTGGCGCTCCCACATCGGTTGCTCGACCGTCCATTAAACTTGCCACATTTGATGGGAAAACTTCGTGGCAAGTTTACAAAACTCAATTCATGATAGTGGCGGAAGCGAACGGATGGGACTCTGCTACCAAGGCCTGTCATCTTGCAGCATCCCTGAGAGGTGACGCAGCGGACATTCTCCAGACCCTTCCGGACAGCCAGCGCCTGGATTTCGCCGCCCTCACAGCTGCGTTGGAGCTTCGCTTCGGTGAGAAGTGCCAGAAAGATTTCAGCCGACTCCAGTTGAAGTCCCGTTTCCAGAAAACTGGGGAAACCCTGCAAGAGCTTGCAGCGGACATCGAGAGACTGTCTCATCTTGCTTTTTGCGACTGTCCTGCGGATGTTCGAGACAACCTGGCACTCAACTACTTCATCGACGGAGTTCGGAATCCTGAGATCCAGAAGGCCCTCCGGATGGCGAATGTAAACGACTTGAAATCCGCTTTGATATATGCGATGAGATACGAGGCCGCCCAAGAAGCAACCCGTAAGAATCGCCATCTAATCCGGACTCAGGAAGCTGATGAGTCTGATTCCAGGTCGTCCCATCTCGCTGAACTTGAGAGACAACTCGGTGACTTGACAAGACATCTGAGCAGCATAACAGCCCAAAAGAAACAAGAGCAGAAGTGCTGGAAATGCGGTAGTGAAGGACACCTGCGAAGGAGTTGTCCGGCTCGCCAAGCTACGCGAGGGAAGGAAATCACCACCACTAGAGCTCTGCAGATTTCCTCTTCTAGTAGAGGCGGTGATGGACTTTTCATTTACGCACATGTAAATGGGAACCCCTGCAGACTGATTGTCGACACTGGAGCCAATGTGACAATCATCAGGACAGATGTGGCTCGTGAATTTGGATTGAAACTGCTGTGGACATCGCCACGCGTAAGTCTCCAGACTGTGACAGGTGACGAGATCGAGATTGACGGTAAAATGGACTTGGAAATAGTGTTTGGGAATGCCACCTACCATCATACGGCATTCGTCGCTAATATCACGGACCCCTTCATTCTCGGATTGTACTTTTTGAAGAAATATGACTTCACTCTCGACTTTAAGACTAATGAGCTGCACTCGATGAGAGAAGACATAGCCGTTTTCCCTGCAGAAAGTGATGTAAAATCCGCTCATCAAATAATAGCCCAAACAGATTTATCGATTCCCTCAAGGTTAGAATCATTAATACCCGGCTCCCTTGAAGAAAGCAGTAGTTTTCGATTTGGACTCATTGAATACCCTAACCTAAGCAATAGCCTAAAAGGAGTGCTGGTAGCATCTACGCTTGTGGACCTTTCTAAGGATGTGTAACGGATTCGGTGCGACTTCCACTTTCTTGAAATGAAGACACAGTTCTTGATAAAAACACAGGAAATTTATTTACACTATGTACAGGAAAGATCTTCAACAATTGCTAAATTATTCATCAGCAATTAAGCAATTATCACACAACACCGTAAACTCAACGTTTACACACGTATTTACTTCCAAATACGAAAACAACACAGCGAAATGCCTCGCTATAAACAGAGCAAAATGCTCTCCGTTCGAAATCTGAATCGAAACTCACTGTTTATCCGTCGCTAACGGTTTAAATACACCGAAAAGAAATTTCTCAAATATTCCACACGCTTCTGTAAAGTAGTAGACCGTTATCAATGAAAAGAAAGAAAATAGGGGTCGTATATTTTAGCCATATGAAAAAGGGATTGTATATTCATTACGGGAAACTATTTACAGGTTACGTTCCTACAATAATTACTATTTACACAATTTGTAACATTGCCCCCTTCCTAAGGACTGCACGTCCCGGGCAGTACAATCCCCAGAAAGGGTGCCAAACTTCTATCACATGTTCACAAATACACACATTAAATAATAACCAATAATGCATAGGAAACACAATAATAACAAGAAATATTACTATACATTAAAAGCAAAAAAAAAAACTTTTCTACAACTTTTATGTTATCAACCATGGTTGTTTACGTATTAACTCATGAACTATGGCCATAGTATGGGGCTAACCGATCATAATGTACAACCCTAGGTTTTGCATTAGGTGATTTTTGGATCCTCACTACGACGTCATTTAGTCGGTTAAGGACTTTGTAGGGTCCATCCCAATGCGACTGCAATTTGGGTGACAGACCTTTCCGTCAGATGGGATTCCATAACCAAACCTTGTCGCCTTCGTTGAATTCATGTCCAGTAGACCTTGTGTCGTATCGGGTCTTCATCTTCTCCGCCGCGATGTTGATTCGCTCTCGTGCGAAGTTATGAACGTCTTCCAACCGGGCCTGGAGATCCTGGATGTACTCCTCAGGCGATGAAGGCGCATCCGGACAACGACCGAAGACGAGATCACAAGGTAGCCGAAGCTCTCGTCCGAAGAGCATCTGAGATGGGGCATATCCGGTAGTCTCGTGGACAGCACTGCGGTAAGCCAGCAGGAACAAAGGTAGCTTCTTGTCCCAATCCTGTTGATTTCTGGATACCATAAGCGAGAGATTATTCAGGATTGTGCGGTTAAATCTCTTCACCATGCCGTCCGATTGTGGGTGTAGTGGTGTTGTCCTAGTTTTCTCAATTCCGAGAATTTGACAAAGGCCCTTAAACACAGCAGAGATGAAATTCCTCCCTTGATCGGAATGAATCTGCAAAGGTGTTCCATATCTCGAGATCCAATGTTGGACTAGAGTCTCTGCTACGGTGGTAGCCTCTTGATCTGGAATGGGATATGCTTCCGGCCATTTGGTGAAGTAGTCGATGGAAACAAGAATGTATTTGTTCCCATCAGCAGTTCTTGGTAGAGGACCCAGGATGTCGATCCCAATTCGTTCGAAAGGAGCTCCAACGTTGTACAGATGTAGCTTCCCTCTGCTTCTCTTCTTCGGTCCTTTACGAGCAGCACAGGCGTCACAAGAATGGCACCACTTCTCCACGTCATCCTTCGCCTTGCTCCAGAAGAAGCGCTCCCGAACTTTATTGAGGGTTTTCAAGACACCAAAATGTCCTCCAGTCGCACTACTATGTATTTCTTTCAAAACATCTGAAATCCTTGATCGGGGAAGTAGTAACTGCCACCTAGATGTTTTACCGTCGTCAGATTCCCATTTCCGGTGTAGCACGCCGTTCCGTAAATGGAGTGAGTTCCATAAAGCCCAGTATCTTTTTGTTGCAGGACTGAAGATGGAAACGTCCTGCCAGCTAGGTCGCCGACTGTCACTTTCCATGAACTCCAAAATTGGTTTTATGTCGGGGTCTTCAAGCTGATCTTTTCGAACTTGGTCGTCACTCCATGGATCAGGTTCTGATGATATTGGAGTCACTGTCACCTGATAGGCGGTAGGGTTAGTCGTTCCATACTGTTTCTCGATTCGGGAACAATAGTGGCAGTTCTCAGGACAGGGTCTTCTTGACAAAGCGTCAGTATTACCGTGAGATAACCCTTTTCGATGCTTGATCTCCATGTCATATTCCTGGAGCCGCTGTATCCATCTGGCTATCTGGCCTTCCGGATTTTTGAAGTTCAAAAGCCAAGTTAATGAGGCATGATCTGTCCGAAGCAGAAATTTTCGGCCGTAGAGGTAATGATGGAAGTGTTCTACAGCTTTCACTATGGCCAGTAACTCCTTTCTGGTGACGCAGTAGTTTCGCTCCGACTTTGATAAGCATTTGCTCCAGTAAGCGATGACATGTTCATTTCCGTCAATTTCTTGGGATAAAACAGCTCCGATGCCCTCGTTGCTCGCATCAGTGTCCAGGATGAAGGATTTTTCAGGCTGAGGATAGGCGAGGATAGGCGTTGATGTTAAAGCCTCCTTCAGTCGTAGAAATGCATCTTCGCATTCTTTGGACCATTCAAACTTTTGCTTGCTCTCCGTCAGCTTATGCAAAGGTCGTGCAATGTTGGAAAAACCCTTCACAAACTTCCTGTAGTACGTGCAGAGCCCCAGGAAACTTCGCAGCTGATGGATGTTTTCGGGACGACTCCAACCCTTGACCGCAGATACCTTCTCTGGATCGGTTTGTACACCCTCGGAAGAGATGATGTGACCAAGGTAGTTCACTTCCCGGCGGAACAAATTACATTTGGACGGGCTTAACTTCAGATTGGCTTCCTTAAGCTTTTGCAGCACCTTCCTAAGATTTGCCATATGTTCTTCGAAGCTGCGTCCCACGATGATGATATCGTCTAAGTAGACCAGACAGGATTCGTAAGAAAGTCCTCTTAACACTGTCTCCATAAGACGCTCGAACGTAGCTGGTGCATTGCAGAGGCCGAAGGGCATCACTTTAAACTGCCACAAGCCTTGTCCAGTTGTAAACGCAGTCTTCTCTCGGTCATCAGGGTGTATTTCAACCTGCCAGTAGCCGCTCTTCAAGTCCAGGGTCGAAAACCACTTGTGTCCGGAAAGAGTGTCCAAGGTGTCGTCTATCCGTGGAAGAGGGTAGCTGTCTTTCTTGGTGATTTCATTTAGCCGTCGGTAATCGACACAAAATCTGGTGGAGCCATCTTTCTTTCGGACCAAGACGATGGGAGAGGCCCAAGGACTGGATGAAGGTTCGATTACATCATTCTCCTTCATCTCTTTCAGGAGGGTCTCAACCTCTTCCTTCTTGGCGAACGGTAGTCGTCTTGGATGCTGTTTAATAGGGGGGTGTTCTCCAGTGTAGATCCTATGCTGCGTTAAATTCGTACGGCCAACATCCTCCGATGTAGATGAAAACAGATGCTTGAAGTCATCCACCAATTGTTCCGCAGCAGTTCTTTGATCTTTCGATAACGGCGCACTCCCAATTAACTTCGACGTCAAGGACTCAGAAGACACAGTCTCAGGGGAATTGGTTCTTCTAATGATGCAGTTTACTGGAGTACAAGTTGCCAACACTTCACCTTTTCGGATATTCCTTGGCCTTTCACTCACGTTGGCGACTCTCACAGGAATTACATCCTTAGAAAGGTCCACAAGCGTAGATGCTACCAGTACTCCTTTTAGGCTATTGCTTAGGTTAGGGTATTCAATGAGTCCAAATCGAAAACTATTGCTTTCTTCAAGGGAGCCAGGTATTAATGATTCTGACCTTGAGGGAATCGATAAATCTGTTTGAGCTATTATTTGATGAGCGGATTTTACATCACTCTCTGCAGGGAAAACGGCTATGTCTTCTCTCATCGAGTGCAGCTCATTAGTCTTGAAGTCGAGAGTGAAGTCATATTTCTTCAAGAAGTCCAATCCGAGAATGAAGGGGTCCGTGATATTAGCGACGAATGCCGTATGATGGTAGGTGGCATTCCCAAACACTATTTCCAAGTCCACTTTACCGTCAATCTCAATTTTGTCGCCTGTCACAGTCTGGAGACTTACGCGTGGCGATGTCCACAGCAGTTTCAATCCAAATTCACGAGCCACATCTGTCCTAATGATTGTCACATTGGCTCCAGTGTCAACAATCAGTCTGCAGGGGTTCCCATTTACATGTGCGTAAATGAAAAGTCCATCACTGCCACTACTAGAAGAGGAAATCTGCAGAGCTTTAGTGGTGGTGATTTCCTGCCCTCGCGTAGCTTGGCGAGCCGGACAACTCCTTCGCAGGTGTCCTTCACTACCGCATTTCCAGCACTTCTGCTCTTGTTTCTTTTGGGCTGTTGTGCTGCTCAAATGTCTTGTCAAGTCACCGAGTTGTCTCTCAAGTTCAGCGAGGTGGGACGACCTGGAATCAGACTCATCAGCTTCCTGAGTCCGGATTAGATGGCGATCCACACGAGTTGCTTGCTGGGCGGCCTCCCACTTCATCGCATACACAACAGCAGAACTCAGGTCTTTGACATCCGCCATCCGTAGAGCTTTCTGGATTTCCGGATCTCGAACCCCGTCGATGTAGTAGTTGAGTGCCAGGTGGTCTCGAACATCCGCAGGGCAGTCGCAAAAAGCAAGATGAGACAGTCTCTCGACGTCCGCCGCTAGCTCTTGCAGTGTTTCCCCGGTTTTCTGGAAACGGGACTTCAACTGGAGTCGGCTGAAGTCTTTCTGGCACTTCTCACCGAAGCGAAGCTCCAACGCAGATGTGAGGGCGGCGAAATCCAGGCGCTGGCTGTCCGGAAGGGTCTGAAGAATGTTCGCTGCGTCACCTCTCAGGGATGCTGCAAGATGGCAGGCCTTGGTAGCAAAGTCCCATCCGTTCGCTTCCGCCACTATCATGAATTGAGTTTTGTAAACCTGCCACGAAGTTTTCCCATCAAATGTGGCCAGTTTAATGGACGGTCGAGCAGCAGATGTGGGAGCGCAAAACTGTACAGAGCTGCTTTCCGCGGTCGCCAATCTCCTTTCCATGTCTTTAATTTTCTCATCCACATGATTCTCAACTGTTGCGATACGGTTTTCTACTGTTTCAAATTTTTCATCAAAAGCATCAACTCGATGCTCTATCTCATTAAATTTATTTTCCATCACAGTCTTTACCGAAGTAAGGTCGTTTTTAATTTCCTCTTGGTTAGAAGCTAAATCCTTTTTCAGCACCATTAAATCACTTTTCCATTGTTCTTGATTAGCCGCCATATCATTTTTTAATTGTTCTTGATTAGCCGCCATATCATTTTTTAATTGTTCTTGATTAGACGCCATATCACTCTTCACAGAGTTGATTGCATCAAGCAGTTGTTTTAATTGTTCATCCATTGCGCGAGTAATCACCATAAAATTAAAGTCCAAATTTAAAAAGTCTTTATGAAAAAATGTCCAAAGTCACACTTACTGCAAGAAAGTCCTGAAGTAGCCCCACGTTGGGCGCCAATTTGTAACGGATTCGGTGCGACTTCCACTTTCTTGAAATGAAGACACAGTTCTTGATAAAAACACAGGAAATTTATTTACACTATGTACAGGAAAGATCTTCAACAATTGCTAAATTATTCATCAGCAATTAAGCAATTATCACACAACACCGTAAACTCAACGTTTACACACGTATTTACTTCCAAATACGAAAACAACACAGCGAAATGCCTCGCTATAAACAGAGCAAAATGCTCTCCGTTCGAAATCTGAATCGAAACTCACTGTTTATCCGTCGCTAACGGTTTAAATACACCGAAAAGAAATTTCTCAAATATTCCACACGCTTCTGTAAAGTAGTAGACCGTTATCAATGAAAAGAAAGAAAATAGGGGTCGTATATTTTAGCCATATGAAAAAGGGATTGTATATTCATTACGGGAAACTATTTACAGGTTACGTTCCTACAATAATTACTATTTACAGAATTTGTAACAGATGTAATTCCTGTGAGAGTCGCCAACGTGAGTGAAAGGCCAAGGAATATCCGAAAAGGTGAAGTGTTGGCAACTTGTACTCCAGTAAACTGCATCATTAGAAGAATCATTTCCCCCGAGACTGTGTCTTCCGAGTCCTTGACATCGAAGTTAATTGGGAGTGCGCCGTTATCGAAAGATCAAAGAACTGCTGCGGAACAATTGGTGGATGACTTCAAGCATCTGTTTTCATCTACATCGGAGGATGTTGGCCGTACGAATTTAACGCAGCATAGGATTTACACTGGAGAACACCCCCTATTAAACAGCATCCAAGACGACTACCGTTCGCCAAGAAGGAAGAGGTAGAGACCCTCCTGAAAGAGATGAAGGAGAATGATGTAATCGAACCTTTATCCAGTCCTTGGGCCTCTCCCATCGTCTTGGTCCGAAAGAAAGATGGCTCCACCAGATTTTGTGTCGATTACCGGCGGCTGAATGAAATCACCAAGAAAGACAGTTACCCTCTTCCACGGATAGACGACACCTTGGACACTCTGTCCGGACACAAGTGGTTTTCGACCCTGGACTTGAAGAGCGGCTACTGGCAGGTTGAGATACACCCTGATGACCGAGAGAAGACAGCGTTTACAACTGGACAAGGCTTATGGCAGTTTAAAGTGATGCCCTTCGGCCTCTGCAATGCACCAGCTACGTTCGAGCGTCTTATGGAGACAGTGTTAAGAGGACTTTCTTACGAATCCTGTCTGGTCTACTTAGACGATATCATCATCGTGGGACGCAGTTTCGAAGAACATCTGGCAAATCTTAGGAAGGTGCTGCAAAAGCTTAAGGAAGCCAATCTGAAGTTAAGCCCGTCAAAATGTAATTTGTTCCGCCGGGAAGTGAACTATCTTGGTCACATCATCTCTTCTGAAGGTGTACAAACCGATCCAGAAAAGGTATCTGCGGTCAAGAGTTGGAGTCGTCCCGAAAACATCCATCAGCTGCGAAGTTTCCTGGGGCTCTGCACCTACTACAGGAAGTTTGTTAAGGGTTTTTCCAACATTGCACGACCTTTGCATAAGCTGACGGAGAGCAAGCAAAAGTTTGAATGGTCCAAAGAATGCGAAGATGCATTTCTACGACTGAAGGAGGCTTTAACATCAACGCCTATCCTCGCCTATCCTCAGCCTGAAAAATCCTTCATCCTGGACACTGATGCGAGCAACGAGGGCATCGGAGCTGTTTTATCCCAAGAAATTGACGGAAATGAACATGTCATCGCTTACTGGAGCAAATGCTTATCAAAGTCGGAGCGAAATTACTGCATCACCAGAAAGGAGTTACTGGCCATAGTGAAAGCTGTAGAACACTTCCATCATTACCTCTACGGCCGAAAATTTCTGCTTCGGACAGATCATGCCTCATTAACTTGGCTTTTGAACTTCAAAAATCCGGAACTCCAGATAGCCAGATGGATACAGCGGCTCCAGGAATATGACATGGAGATCAAGCACCAAAAAGGGTTGTCTCACGGTAATGCAGACGCTTTATGAAGGAGACCCTGTCCTGAGAACTGCAATTATTGTTCCCGAATCGAGAAACAGTATGGAACGAATAGCCCTACTGCCTATCAGGTGACAGTGACTCCAACTTCATCAGAACCTGATCCATGGAGTGATGACCAAGTTCGAAAAGATCAACTTGAAGACCCCGACATAAAACCAATTTTGGAGTTCATGGAAAGTGACAGTCGACGCCCTAGCTGGCAGGACGTTTCCACCTTCACTCCTGCAACAAAAAGATACTGGGCTTTATGGAACTCGCTCCATTTACGGAACGGCGTACTGTACCGGAAATGGGAATCTGACGACGGCAAAACATCTAGGTGGCAGTTACTACTTCCCCGATCAAGGATTTCAGATGTTCTTAAAGAAATACATAGTAGTGCGACTGGAGGACATTTTGGTGTCTTGAAAACCCTCAATAAAGTTCGGGAGCGCTTCTTCTGGAGCAAGGCGAAGGATGACGTGGAGAAGTGGTGCCATTCTTGTGACGCCTGTGCTGCTCGTAAAGGACCGAAGAAGAGAAGCAGAGGGAAGCTACATCTGTACAACGTTGGAGCTCCTTTCGAACAAATTGGGATCGACATCCTGGGTCCTCTACCAAGAACTGCTGATGGGAACAAATACATTCTTGTTTCCATCGACTACTTCACCAAATGGCCGGAAGCATATCCCATTCCAGATCAAGAGGCTACCACCGTAGTAGAGACTCTAGTCCAACATTGGATCTCGAGATATGGAACACCTTTGCAGATTCATTCCGATCAAGGGAGGAATTTCATCTCTGCTGTGTTTAAGGGCCTTTGTCAAATTTTCGGAATTGAGAAAACTAGAACAACACCACTACACCCACAATCGGACGGCATGGTGGAGAGATTTAACCGCACAATCCTGAATAATCTCTCGCTTATGGTATCCAGAAATCAACAGGATTGGGACAAGAAGCTACCTTTGTTCCTGCTGGCATACCGCAGTGCTGTCCACGAGACAACTGGATTAGCCCCATCTCAGATGCTCTTCGGACGAGAGCTTCGGCTACCATGTGATCTCGTCTTCGGTCGTCCTCCGGATGCGCCTTCATCGCCTGAGGAGTACATCCAGGATCTCCAGGCCCGGTTGGAAGACGTTCATAACTTCGCACGAGAGCGAATCAACATCGCGGCAGAGAAGATGAAGACCCGATACGACACAAGGTCTACTGGACATGAATTCAACCAAGGCGACAAGGTTTGGTTATGGAATCCCATCCGACGGAAAGGTCTTTCACCCAAATTGCAGTCGCATTGGGATGGACCCTACAAAGTCCTTAACCGACTGAATGACGTCGTAGTGAGGATCCAAAAATCACCTAATGCAAAGCCTAGGGTTGTACATTATGATCGGTTAGCCCCATACTATGGCCATAGTTCATGAGTATTACGTAAACAACCGTGGTTGATAACATAAAAGTTGTAGATAATTTTTGCTTTTAGTGTTTAGTAATATTTCTTGTTATTATTGTGTTTTCTGTATCTGTTAGTTATTAATTAATGTGAATATTTGTAAACTTGTGATAGAAGTTCGACACCCTTTCTGGGGATTGTACTGCCCGGGACGTGCAGTCCTTAGGAAGGGGGCAATGTTACAAATCCTGTAAATAGTAATTATTGTAGTAACGTAACCTGTAAATAGTTTCCCGTAATGAATATACAACCCCTTACCATATGGCGAAAGGATACGACCCCCCTATTTCCTTTTTGTTCATTGATAAAATTTGATAACGGTCTACTTTTTTTTTCCAGAAGCGTGTGGAATATTTGAGAGATTTCTTTCGGTGTGTATAAGCCGTTAGCGATGGATAAACAGTTGAGTTTCGATTGAGAATTCGTTAGTGTATTGGCTCTGTTTATAGCGAGGCATTTCGCTGTGTTGTTTTCGTATTTGGAAGTAAATACGTGTGTAAACGTTGAGTTTACGGTGTTGTGTGATAATTGCTTAATTGCTGATGAATAATTTAGCAGTTGTTAACGATTTCTCCTGTACATAGTGTAAATAAAGCTCCTGTGTTTTTATCAAGAACTGTGTCTTCATTTCAAGAAAGTGGAAGTCGCGCCGGATCCGTTACAATATATTTATTGGGGTAAGAGAGTACCTCTATGCTCTTTGTAAAATAGTCTTGAAAATCTGATATAATTTTATATGATGCCACCTCAGACCACAAAAAAAAAAAAATTAGATTATTCGGATAATTCTCATCAATTAAAATCCGACACTTTTAGAAGTACTAATGAATGTACATTACTTCTTGGACAAGTAAAGGAAGAATTGTGTCCAGGAGAAATTTCCCACTTAAAATTCAACCTATATTTCCGTTTCGAACACCAATGAATTCTTTAATTAGGTTTTTTTTTTGTTTTGTTTTGTATGTATTTATGTATGTTGGTTGCATTCAGGCATCTGTATATTCTTACTTATTGTCTAACCCGGATATACATGTACGTCTTATAAAGTTGTGGTTTATCAAGTGTCCATTTGTGGACCTCCCTTCTTGGCTGCAATAAGATGTTCCAAAAAAAAAAAAAAACTCTACTCCTTTTTTTATGTGTCTAATCAATTCATTTCAAAAGTTGATATCAAATTATTTTCTTCTGGCGGTGTCATTTAATAAAATTCTAATTGACTAGTAAATATTTCATACCACATGGCAAGTGTTGCTGGGTCATTCCATGAAAATGTCAACCTGTACATATATAGACCAAAATTTTAAACTCAATCAATGTTAAGGTGTTAATCATTTTTGAGATAACAATCTAAATTTTTGAATCTGGTAAAAAGTTTTTCAATATGTATGCCTTCGACGAATAATTGCTGCTTGAAAATCCTCAAGAACAACATGAAAATTTTACCAATAAAGCATTCAAGAAACGCTGCCTGCAATGTTTCAAGCATACATTTGATGTAAATATATATATATATATATATATATATATATATATATATATATATATATATATATATATATATATATATATATATATATTCAGTTATTATTTACATTTTGAAATTTCAGTTTCTTTATTTTTTTAATTGAATTTTTATTTCTTTTTCATTGAGCCTAATTTGAATTATGTGTTGAAGGGCCTGTTAGGCTCGTCACAAAATATCTGATTTTCCCTTCCACACTTTTTATAGGACTCTAAAAAGAAAAATAGCTTTATTCTCTTCCCAAGAGCTGCCTAGAATGCATTTATGATGTTGAATTTTTATTAAATTTTTTAAACAATTAGTTATTAGTGTGACGAACATAAGAAGTCGATAAGAGTAAGATCAAAAGAGAAAAAATTAAACTAGGAAAAAAGATACAGAAGGAAGAAGATCTAGAAAGACTACAAATAAAAAGCGTATTTTTTGATGGAAGAAAAGATAAAACGTTATTTATTGAAAAGAGAAAGCACAAGCGATATCGTCGACAGAAAACTGAAGAGCATATCACTCTGTTGTCTGAACCTCGTTTTTAATATATGGGACACGTGACACCTCGATCTGGTCATGGCAAAGAAATAGCTGCATCATTAGTTGATTTTTTTGATAAGAACAAAATAAATATATCTGAACTAATAGCAGTCGGATGCTACGGAACTTCCATTAACACTGGGAAGAACAATGGTGTTATAGCATGTCTCGAAACAAAATTTAAAAAAAGAACTGCAACATTTAGTGTGCATATTACACACAAATGAACTCCCACTCCGACATCTGATGAACAAGTTGGACGGGGGAACAAGTGGACCTAAGTTTTTTTCCGGCCCAGTCGGAGTCAAACTAATGGAGTGTGAAAAACTGCTTGTGCAATCATTCGAGCCTATTCCTATGCCATGGATATCAGAAAGGAAAAACACAGAAAACTTGATCACTGATCAAAAATATCTGTTTGATATTTGCGAAGCTGTTTCGACTGGACTCTTCTCTCCAGAGCTGCAGAACAAAAAACCAGGGCACATTACGCAGTCTAGATGGCTCATGACTGCCTACAGAATTTTGTGCTTGTACGTTAGTACCTTGGAGTTAAGTGAAACCCTGAAATAACTTGTGAATTACGTAGTACGTGTTTTTGCGCCTGTATGGTTTGCAGTGAAGAAGCGACCGGGGTGCGCGGATGGACTTAAACATTTATGGAAAATAGTTCAACTCTCTAACTTCCTCCCTGAAGAGTTAAAGAAGGTAGTACATTCGGTAGTTCAAAGGAATGCATAATATAGTCAACCCGAGAATTTACTATTAGCAATGGTGACTGACGAAAACGAAGAAATCAGAACATTGGCATGGAAAAGAATCAAAGAATGCCGCCTTTCAAAGAAGAAAGAGATCAGAAAAGTGAGGCAGTTTTAGGTTCCAAAACTTAATTTTATGGCCACTGAGTACTACGACAGCATTGACTGGCTTTCAACCGATCTTTGTGAGCCTTCAATTACAAAGAATCTTACATCCGAAGAGATCCGGAGAAATATAGAATCAGGCTCGATTTTAGATGAAGCTTCAGTCCATTTTCCAAGTCACACGCAAGCTGTGGAAAGAACAATTAAAATATTGACAGAAGCGGCTATGCACGTATGTGGCCATGAAGGCAGAGATACCTTTATCAGAGCAAAGATACAATCCAGGAAAGAAATGTCAATCTTTGATTTGAAGAAGAATTTTGTTGTGTAAAGAATGCAAAACAATGTGAATATAATATTTTGTAGGTGGGAGGGTGGGCGGAACTCGTTGTACAGTCACCTCCTCGTGGTAAGTTCTGAATAGTTGTTGCGTAAGGTTTGAATGAATAACAGGCTGAGAGCTGTGCACTGCAGTGTGTAGCACTTTTAATCAATTTACTTCACATTTTGAAATTCAATTGTAATAAATAACTAATTTGTAACACAAACGATCTTTTAAAAATAAAAAAGCAGATAATTTGTCAAACTATTTATCATTGCAGATTATCAAATGTCTCGTATCTTTTGGAGGAAGTTTTTATAAACCTTAAAAAAAATATTATCATTATTTATTTTTAATGCCAAAACTTTCCCGTATTTGCAGCAAATTAAATAAATATCATTCACAATTTAATTTTTAATGTGACTTTAGGGCGGATAATAAACTTTTTTTGCCGTCTCCATCACTAAAAATATTTTACAAAATATTTCCACAATTTTTAGCTGAAACATCAAATTTAGCATTTTTCTAAAATTTCTAAGCATTTATGGCAGATCAAGAAATTTTGCAAAAAAATCCAAATTTTTTATGTGAACTTTGTTACACTAGTAGCACCTTTTCTGCACCATCAATCATTTAAAAGAAATATTTTTTTTTTTTACAAAATTTTCAAAAAACATAAAAAATTTCATTTTTCCAAAACTTTAACGCAATTGCGTCAGGTGAAGGAATTGTTCAAAAAAGTTCAAATTTTTTGTGAGTACTGCTATGTGTCACCAATGGCACCTTTTCCACACTACCCGTCAGCGAAATTAAAAAAAAATTGTTTTTCGACCCACCCTATTGAGCGTATATGACTGACCATTTTCCACAAACATGTGATGCATAAGTGAAGTTTTTTTTTTCTTCGTTTAGTAAAATGATTCCCCCCCCCTGTAAATAGTGAAACAAGGGGGGAGGCAGAGTGTTGCACACTTTGATGAGTTTTCTTAGGAAAAGTTCAACAAAACCGGTAAGACTAAGAGAGACATGGAGTCGACGGGACTTGGCTTTCTCATCCTTAGTGTTAACATTGAAGCAAAGAGGTACCAATACCAAAGACTATAGGCAGATTTATGACATTGAAAAAAGAATGTCTGAATTAATTTCTAACTTTTTTTAGTAATCAATAAGAGATGAATTTTTCAAAGCACATAACGAAAAATCTGAATTTTATAATTCATTTTTCATCCTGTTTAGGAAAAAATTCTTTAAATAATCAGAGTATGGATATTTTGATGAACAGCATACTTCTAATGATATCTTGTTTGACCAAAAAGTTAATTAAGTTCTCTTCAATTGTATGTAAAATTCCACGTAGAAAAAAGCACATTTTTGCTTCATTGATTCAAAGTTGTTTTAACAAATGTAATTCATAAAAGCGGTGGTCACTATAGTAGGACTTTAATGATTTTCCAGTTGTGCTCCGACGGCTTACTTTCTTGTTTGAGTGTTTCACTTTCACTAATTCCTATGGGTATGAAAATTCATTTGCTCTCATACATGTTTCTCTTCACATTGCCATGACTTCATGCAATGTAGAATCGGTTTGACAATGTTTTTTTTTTTCCTAACATGTGGTCCATAAATACTACATAATATATTTTTTCGAAATTCCTATTTGTTTTTCTACCAAACTCCTATAATTTTTCGAAATTCCTATATATTTTTGTACCAAATTCTAATATTTTTCTTTTTAAACTCCTATATATTTTTTTCCACTTGCTATGAGCCCTGCTTAATTTATGTAGTTGATGAATTCACAAAGATAAATGTTGTAGTGCACATCTTTTTTTCCTGTAATTTGATCACCTAGAAAAGTAGATTGTTTTCCTTTAAGACCATGGTTAGCTTTCTTAGCACTCCGGTGCGGTGTCCTTATAATATGATGCTGGAGTATCAGATGTATATGATTATGTGCAACAAAAATGCTGCACATACGTGCACGAATTATATGCATGAGTACGGACCCCTCCCCAAAGAAAACAAAGAATCATCAGTTGCCCCAAAAATGATGATTGATCTTTCTCCTTTCCATGAAAGTAAAAATGGAATTTTTGGTAATGGTTTTGAATTTATCAAATGTGGTTTACTATGCATTGGTATTGAACTCTTTCAATTTGTTTTAGTTTGATACTTCTTTTGGCTTTTTTTTTTTTTTTTTTTTGTCTTCAATTCTCCATGATGTAATATTTGCCCAAAGTTTTCCCCATTAGGGCCGTTCCTAAAATTGCCAAATCGGTTTGCTAAAACTGCTGTAAAGCATAGTTGAATTTTAAACTTTCATGTGGTTTTATTTGTTTATTTTTCTTAGTTTTTATGAGCCATGGGATTAATATGCAAAAGCCGCAGCAATTCAACCATAAAGGAACCAGATTTTAGCTTTTGAATCTTTGAGGTAGCTTTATTTGATACACTTATGCACTTATCTCAAAATGTAGAGATGCACTAGGGTGCTGTAAAAAAATTCTAATTTATCAAAGGTTGCTGGGAGGTGGAAAAGTTTGAGAACCCCTGCTCTATATTTATTTGAGCCATTCTATGTCGCTTTATTTTTTCAAATCCTTCCTCTTGACCCTCTCCGATTTGGATGCAATTTTATAGAGACGTAGAGATGTGCCTTTGAGACTCGCCTATGGGTCATTTCACGTTAAATCGCCTAATGTCATGTGCCGTCATGTCTCAGAATTTGTCCATTAATTTTTTGCAAATAGACGTCTATAAGAAAAATAAAATTTATTTTTTTGAGACATTTTGAACAAAAACTAAACTTTGGAGAATTTTTTTCAAAAATGTGTTTTTTGATCACTTTTTGGGGTCACTTTTTTGGTATGAATTTAGAAAAATCTCCGATTTCTTTATTTTTCTATCAGCTAAGCGGAATTAGGTATCAATTTCAAGCTAATACTTTTCTCTTTCAGTATAAATTACAGAAAATATTCTGTGAATAGTAGAGTGTTGCCAGTCTTCATCTGAAATCATCTGAACAAAAAACCCTTTCCTAATTTTTTCTACAAGCAAAAGAATGATTTATTTATGCTACAAAAAAAAAAAAAAAAAAAAAAAGATACAGATATTAGTTTTACTTTCATTATGTATTAGTTTACTAGCATTATATATTACTTCTTATGCCTTTTTGGGCATGGAAGAGGATGACACGTACATTTTTTACCCCTGTAAAACAATTGAAGAACTCAAAGTATGCATTTGTAATGCACTTTCATCGGTGACTGAACAAATGCTTCAGAATGAATGGCGTGAAAGGGACTACCGTCTTGATGTTGTCCGTGAGACCAAGGGAAGTCACACAGAACATCTATAACTTGTGCAAACTGTTTGAAGTTTCGTCTACATTCTGTGTTGGTATTATCGATAAATTATTTTTTATTGAATAGTTATAGCCATTTGTAATCACTATATTCATTTTGACTAACCCTCTAGTTTTGGGAGTTTGTATGTCTCTATATTGTAACTACGGCACCATCTGGCAAACTAATATACAATGGTCATTGGAGATGCCCTGCTTTGCCTGAAAGAGAATAACTTACGTATTTTGCTCGGAATTATTTCTCATGTTGATGATTTTCATTTCGAGAAATACAGTATGGGACCCCAAATCCGGAATGCTCGGAACCACAACCTTTCCGGCTTTCAGAATTATCCGGATTTTGGATTCTGCCTCAGGAAAAAGTAAAAACTCTCCTGTCGTGTGGTATTTGACAAGTTTTTCCTGGTTTTACTAATGATCGTGCTAAATTACTTCTATTTTTTGATAAATCTGAATGAAAGTATACTTCATTATGCCAAAACAAAAGTCAGAGACAATTTGAAGCGGCATATGATCCGTGGATGTTGCTTTTTTATTACTATGCAGTGTGCCGAGCATTACAATAGATAAATCATATTTTTACTAAAAATAATTTTGTACTTTTGTTCAATAGTCTTTCTATTGCATACTTTTGAACAGAAAAGATTGCTGCTCAATTACAGCAAAACGTTTATATACGCATAACACGTGGCAGCGAAAAATCATTAAATAAAAAGGCTGAACTGAAGGTACTGTGTTTTCAACAAGAAATTGCCGAATGTTTTAAAATAATGTTTATATATATATATAAAGCTGAGGAGTTTGTTTGTTTAAACGCGCTATTCTCAGAAACTACTGGTTCGGATTGAAAAATTCTTTTTGTGTTGAATAGTAAATTTATTGAGGAAGGCTATTTTTTTAAAAATCAGATTGACCGAAATATTTGTAATTGCAAATTAAATGTTTAATTAATTATTTAGTTCTATGAATTTCTAATAGATGGTGGGGTAAGTTAACTCATCGAGAGGGTGCTGGCCCACAGTGTCGATAGCTCCGAGACCATTCCCATGTTACGTTGTTATGATCAGCGAACAGATTTTTGAATGCGTTTTTTTTTTTTTTTTCGATGTTCAAGTACATAATTTGATTTTGTAAGATTTTTCTATTATGTTTTGTTTTCCTTACTTCTTCATCGTTTGTTTTTGTTCTTATAGTTGAAGATAGTTACTTATCTAAGTAAATAGTTTGATTTTTCGTTTTATTCAATTTTGATTGCCCTTTATAACGTTTTTATTATAGCATTGTTTAATTGGCGAAAATTTGAAATTGTAGGGAAAAAAACTACTTCACTCGCTGAAGGGCAGGGTTACGGTAGCGTGGTTGCTTGGCACGTTAAGCAATGAACTATGTTGTTGAAGGATTATTTTGAGTTTTAAAGCTACTGTTAATATTTTTATGTTTTTTGGCGAATAGTTTTATATTCCAAAGAGACTTTATTTGGTCTTTTAAAAAGTTGTGTACGCATTTTAGTTGAAGAAAAAAGCTCCTTTCACATCAGAAGGAGGGGGGCGTGGATTTTTTTTTCTTCAACGGACTTTTTTCAACTTCTTAGCACGGGCATCGCCGTGCGGGTACTATAGTATAGACAGGGTGCTCCGTTTTAATCTGCAAGACCTTTATTTTCGTAGTCGTTAGTCTTAGATCTTCCAATTGCAAAAATGTTCAACATCAAATGCAGAATTAAGATTATTGAAAGTTTGGTGCAAAAATAAAAATGAGTCAAAAAGTACAAAATTTAACTTTTAATATGGGACTCAGTTCCCCTAACGAATATTTAGAGAAATAATCTCCATTGAAAACTTACTGACACAAAAAATTTGACATTTGTGCGACCAAAACTCAAGGAGATATTCCATTTCAAAGCTTTAAGGGACCATACAGAAGATGATATTGGAACTTATCGTCCTTTCAGAAGAATGACAAGTCGTCTAAGTAAGAAAAACAAGGTATTTGTATTCTTCATTGCTATTCAAGAATAAATGCTTATGTTATGCCGTTATACGTAAAAGCACACAACAAATCCTCGAAAAATTTAAAAAACCACTACTCACACATATCATTTTAAGAGTCATTGTCTGTAAGAATCAGGCAGTTTACAGCATTTGTGATTGTTGACATTTTTAATTTTTCTTATTTTTACATATGTTGTTCCTTATCAAGAATGTAATGTATGTGCAAAATATGAGCTTTGTCTCCCTTACCGTTTTTGAGGAATTAAAGTTTTAAATTTAGGGGGCGTGGCACTTTTTGGCGTGTTTTTCAAATTTGCAGATTTTAAAGTTCTTGTTGCTTTAAGCACCCCTATAATGATTTGGATTTTTAAATTCTAAACTATTATATGGTCTTCTTAGATACTATTACAGCTGTCAAATCGGTGTCACTACGAGGGCGACGGCCACAAACTCCGTTTAAAAATGACCGAAAATGAATTTTTTTACTACATTCAATGCCAATTTTCGCAAAGCGCCTTCATGATGACACCAAAGTTTTTACATAAATTCCTAGCTACACTTGCATACATCAAAAATATGTAATAAAATTGGTGTCACTATAAGGGCGCCAAAGATATTGGAACTTTTATGTGATAAATTTCACAAAAATGCAAATGTTTAAAACCTAACTCCTACTCTCGCCCTCATAGCAGAGATCTGAAACTAATTAAGTTTGATAACCAACATGTTCGTCTAACATATGAACTAAAAAAAACGGTGTCACTCCTATTACTTTCGAAAATATAATCATTCGAAATTAGTATGTTATGGAGTTATTTAAAAAAAGACTTTTCTAATTCGAATGGCTTTTTGCACGGTTTGTTTTAAACTTTAATATACAATTACAGTAGTGACACCTAAAATAATATGTTTCTAATGCTTTTTATAAAAAAAAAAGCTTTATAAAAAGCATCAGAAACACAGTAAATCGATATAGGTATAGATGAATGTATTGTGTAATGTGCATCATAGGCTAAAATAGTCGTACTAATATTCATATTTTTCAACCATACTAATTTTTTATCTGTTATTTATTTTAAAAATGCAACTATTTATAACATAATATCTTAAATAGTTATAAACATAATGTATTATATAGCGAGCATTCAGAATCTGAAACATAATTTGAGTATGACGTAGACTAAAACAAAGAAAACATAAAAAATCAAATCACCCAGTTTCAGAAAGACGGTCAAATCTTATTGATATCTGGTAATTTTGTAGCATTAAAGCTTGGGAAAACATGGTATCCCGAAGAAATAGTAGAAGTTGACCATTTGCAAGTAAAGGTCAAATGCATGGCAAGAAGGATTGGAATAAATAAATTTATTTTACTGGAAAAAAGGCGAGTATTGGTATGATAATCTAAATATATTATGCACAATTGATCCACCTGTACCTATATCAAAACGAGCATTTTCTATTCAAGATAAAGACGCTCTTAGGCCCAAAGCTGTTTATGTTAAACGTTAATTCTTTTTAATAAATTAAAAATAAATATGGTCAAAAACACCATCTGGGTATGATAAGATTAAATTAACAAAATACATAAATAAACAAATAAAATAAATTTAAAAAAAATAATAATAAATGAAAAAAGTACACCACAACATACTAGCTTCGAATGATTATATTTCCAAAAGTAGTAGGAGTGACACTAATTTTATTATTGCAAATGTTAGACAAACATGTTGGTTAATTAGTTTCAGATCTCTGCTATGAGGGGGGATAGTTGTATTCAGATAAGCAAATGGTCAACTTCTACTACTTCTCTGGGATATCATGTTTTCCCAAGCTTTAGTGCTACAAAATTACCAGATATCAATAAGAGATGACCGTCTTTCTGAAACTGGGTGATTTGATTTTTTATGTTTTCTCTGTTTTAGTCTACGTCATCCTCAAATTATGTTTCAGATTCTGAATGCTCGCTATATAATATATTACGTTTATAACTATTTAAGACATTATGTTGTAAATAGTTGCATTTTTAATATAAATAAAAGATTAAAAAAAATAGTATGGTTGAAAAAATATGAATATTAGTACGACTATTTTAGCTTATAATGCACATTACACAATACGTCCATCTGTACCTATATCGATTTACTGTGTTTCTAATGCTTTTTATGAAGCTTTTTTTTTATAAAAAGCATTAGAGACATATTATTTTAGGTGTCACTACTGTAATTTTATATTAAAGTTTAAAACAAACCGTGCAAAAAGCCATTCGAATTAGAAAAGTCTTTTTTGAAATAACTCCATAACGTACTAATTTCGAATGATTATATTTTCGAAAGTAATAGGAGTGACACCGTTTTTTTTAGTTCATATGTTAGACGAACATGTTGGTTATCAAACTTAATTAGTTTTAGATCTCTGCTATGAGGGCGAGAGTAGTAGTTAGATTTTAAACATTTGCATTTTTGTGAAATTTATCACACTAAAGTTCCAATATCTTCTGGCGCCCTTATAGTGACACCAATTTTATTCCATACTTTTGATGTATGCAAGTGTAGCTAGGAATTTATGTAAAAACGTTGGTGTCATCATGAAGGCGCTTTGAGAAAATTGGCATTGAATGTAGTAAAAAAATTCATTTTCGGTCATTTTTAAACGGAGTTTGTGGCTGTCGCCCTCGTAGTGACAGCGATTTGACAGCTGTAATAGTATCTAAGAAGACCATATAATAGTATAGAATTTAAAAATCCATGTCATTATAGGGGCGCTTAAAGCAACAAGAACTTTAAAATCTGCAAATTTGAGAAACACGCAAAAATGTGCCACGCCCCTTAAATTAAAAAATTTAATTTCCCAAAAACGATAAGGCAGACAAAGCTCATATTTTGCACAAACATTACATTCATGATAAGGAACAACATTTGCAAAAATAAAGAAAATTAAAAATGTCAACAATCACAACCTGTCTGATCCTTACAGACAATGGCTCTTAAACACTTATTAACTGCTATATTTTCCCCCAAAAGGTGTCATTAACGGCGAGTGAAAACTGGTGTAAGTCACAAAACGCTGCGTTTCATATCTCGGTGAATATTGGTCGTACTAATTTCAAACTTTTTTGGTTGGAATTATTGTTCAATGGAGATTATTTCCCTAAACATGAGTTAGGAGACCTGAGGCCGGTATAAAAAATTAAATTTTGTGTTTTTTGACTTTTTCAAATTTCTGCTTTAAACTTTCAATATCTTAACTCTGCGTCTCATTTTGAACATTTTTGCAATGGGAAGTATACATCTAGGACTAACGGCTGCGAAAATAAAGGTCTTTGCAGGTTAAAACGGAACACCCTGTATATATTTAAAGGGAAAAGTTCCGGTTTTCGGGTCTTCCTGATATCGGAATTCCAGAATGGGGGTCTTATGCTGTGCTGATTTACTTCGAAAATAAGAATAATTTTCAATTTATAAAAATCTTTATTTCCCTGAATGGATTTTCACTTTATCTAATGCATATAAGTATCTGGAAACACGCCAATATCGCACACCAGAAAATTGCATGCCGTACATGAGATATCAGTATTTTTTGTATCCTGTAAACATTTGAAACATTTTGAAAATTGAAGTTATTTTATCGTACGCTGTTTTAAATCTGCGTGTGTTGCTTTTTTTAAAATTCTTTTGGAATATTAACTGTATGTAAGTATACAAATCAATGGTCAGCAACGAAAAAAAATTATAAAAATTTTGCGAGTTTTAAGTTTAAATTTCATGGAAAATGTAATTGCTGTCCCCTAACTTAGTGCTTCAAAACTCATGAAAATATTTGAATTTTTTTTCAAGTAATCATCTATATTTAAATGTTAAAAATACTAAATAATAATCATGCAACCTGTACACACAGATAAGTTAGCTTCTCTCATTTTGATGATAGATCCTACAGAAATAAGGATCATGCAACCTGTACGCAGAGAAATTAGCTTCTTTCATATTGTTGATAGATCCTTAAAATTTAATTTAAATCCGTCCATATCCTCGAAAGCCTTTAAACATAGTTGAGTTAGCGTTCACTGAAATCACGTGATTTTCTTTATAATGTTATTTCTAAAAATAATCGGCGATTACAGTTATTTGTCACTCGTTATCTTAAAGAAATAAATCTGCATATTGTTGATTCTTAAAATAAAAAATCACTTCTATCCATTTGCTTTACGACTTTCGTAAATTTGGTTTGCATTAAATAGTATATGAAAACATGACTCAGGAAGAAGTTTCTGTCTGAATGTGAGAAAAATTATGCACTTTTTTCAACTATTTTTTATGATGGCTTGGTAAATTCGTTCTTGAACGGAATAGAAAGGTCAGAAAAATAGAGGGTAAAAGCTCCAGTAGTCGGCCACTTAAGTCAGTGATTGCTGTTTTTTGTTTACCTATAAATTTCTTCAATCAATACAAGAACAAAAGCATTGTAAGGCTTTAGGCTATACCTTTCTGATAATGGCTCACTATATTGTTTCAGAAATAAAAACATTTTTATTTTAAAACTAACCTATTATTAACACGAGAAAATGCTTCAGTAGTCGGTCATAGAAATCCAGTGCTCGGCCATGTATGAGCCCAATAGTCGGCCGTTTCATTTTCATTTCTCTTATGGGGTATGAGTGAACAAATTTAAACAAAATTTAATACTAAACTTACCGCATAGCATTGTACTTACAAAATTAATTATTCCAATTATTACGAAATAATTCTGCATCCTTCAGGGAAGAAAATCTTCCGCGGATCCGCTATTGTCCGCTTTTTGTGTTTTTTCTTAATATCCAAGGTTTTTAGGTTTTGAAGCGATTTAAAACCAACTTTCCAAGACGGTATATATCGGTCATGTCATCGACGAGACGACGTGAAGCGATATAGGGAGATATCAGAACTGTCGACTAAACGATGGCGGTACAATGTCATTTACCACATCATCACAATGTGGCATTAACGATATAGGAAGATATCGGCAAAACAACGACGCGATATTGTTGTTCGTCGTCACAATGTCGTTTACGATATTTCGCATCACACCCGGATTGGATATCGTTGAATATCGTAATCCCATAACGCATCGATATAGTATTGGTAATTTTTATGATATCGTCGTATGGGATGTGCTACCAGGGATCTTTGCAAAAATTTTAGAAACTCTGCCAAATTTTATAAAAAAGAACAAAAGAAAAATCCGTCTGTAAAAGAGGAAAAAAAGAAAGCTTACAATTTAAAAAGGAAAAGTTACTTGCAAAAAACGCTACTAAAATTTTTTGGGGGGAACATTAGACGTCACAATAAATAGTAAAATAATTTCACCTCATTTGTGAGCTATGGCAAATTAAATGTGGTAAACAGAATTGAAATAACCTTAAATAAATGCGATTTTATTTTAATTATTAAAGTTTTAAAATATATTAATATTTAAAAAACAATATAGTATTAATCTATATACTTTTGCGTAGTATTAAAAAAATATATATACTTATATCCAAATGTTAAGCCGTGCAATATTTCCTCTTATTTGACTTCGGGCTTTTTTCATCCTTGATACTTTTAAACAAGAAGTAAATTTTGATTTCCTTGTGAAGAAAACCCAATGAATTAAATATTTGGTTAGAAGCAGTAATAAGAAGTGGTACCAACATTTGGAATAATTAGTCTAGATAAAATACAGGTTTCTTGAACTTTTGGTGAAGCAAATAGCTTAGCAAAATGAGGAATATAAAGAAAAATCACAGGTTTAGCGAAACAATGTGAGCTAACGTAACTATTAAACCATTACCTCTTAATTCCTTACAATGGGAATGTTTATGTATTGTCGATTAAATTATAATTGCAGTCAGATCATTTGTTTTATAACTCTCATCAATGCATCATGATTTGATAGAAAAAAAATATGAAAAAAACCCGATAAATTACCATTTGGTAATAACAAGTTCAGTATGAAAACTTACATTCTAAACGCAACGTCGAACTGAAATTATAACCTGTTTTCAACCCTATTTTTTGGGAATTCTTCACTAAAATCAACATTAGAAGCAGTGAAATGATGAAACGACTGTTTGTCAAAAAAATAGTTACGGCACAAAGTTTAAACATTTTCTTTTGAAGAAATAACGTTAGAAAGGGAATTTTTACTCAATACAGTTAAATTGCAGCTGTGTCAATACTTCATTTTAATTTATATTTGATGAACTTTAGAAAATCCATATTAAGTACGTAGTCGACTACTGGGTACATCAACCAAACCGTATAAAACCAATGGTTAATCTGCCATGGCCGACTATTGGGAAATGCATAAGAATTCAGTACCCAATGGTCAGCCGCCCCTCTAAAAATAATTGAATCTAAGAAGGAGCTCATTTTTTAATTGAAACGTTATGTTATACAATCCATTAAAACATAAGTAAAATAAATTTGCAATAGAACGAAAAAAGAAGGGTACTTAACATTTAAAGATGATGTGTCTTCTTAGCAAGAAAATAAGTAGAATCGCAAACTAGGATGATGGGCACACCATTTAAAATAAAATGACTCATTACTATTTAATGAAAAGCTATTACAACTTCACTGTTATTGGATGATAATTGGGGACAAGTAAAGGAATGTGAGAATGCATCATATCCGATTTCGAGTTACACATATTCTATTTATAAGCAGTTTTATGTCTTTATGGCCGACTACTGGAGCACTTACCCTATTAGTTTGAGTGTTGTTGACTTAATTTTTCCCCCTTACGCTAGTTCCCCCACCCCACCCCACCTTTCTTTATTACGTTGTGCATTTTTACGATGCATGAAAACGTATTATGAAGAATCCATGTAGACTTGTCCTTTTTAAAGAAAAAGTATAAGTTATTTCAACTGATGCAACATTGAGCGTGGCTTGTAAATTGACTTATTGAAAGCTTTTGAACATTCAAAAAGCATGTTATAATTATGTTAAAAAAAAAAAAAAAATCCTCCTTACTTTGCAACAATCTGTTTCTGTTTTTACACTTTTTTCTCCCCCCCCCCCCATAAACACTTCAGTACATTTTTTCGGACACAGTATTTTCTCCGCTGCTTTTTGTGGTATAAGTAAATGCAAAGTTTTGGCTGCACTTTTCTTTTATCATTTTTTTAATTTAAAGTTCCTCAAACTTTGTATAGCCTTGAGTATTTTGCATGTATCTGTGTTCGCAATTCTATTTTATTTACCTAACTTTTTTTTAAAAATATATTTCTATCAATTTACTTGTTATTATCTTTGCACAAGGGCTAGATCAATTTCTTGGCAATATTATTCTCCTTAATTTAAGGAGCAAGGTCTTATTTATAGTAAAGAAAATACTCCATGCAGGTCGAAACCATGTTCCTAGAGAATAAAACAAGCGTATTACTCGCATTTCGCTTTTATGCCATAATTACAACCATTCTTACAGCGTCCAGCAGAGTGTGAAAACCTTGAAAATGCTACATCTGTTTTGATGTGAGTTTTTCTTCAGAAAATGGTATAAAAGAATGTTGCAATTTTTCTCTTATTCTAAAGAGTTGCGTAATACTTTGCCTTTGAAAGTGATGACTATATTCATGCTGCTTTTTCGTTCTGGGATCCGGTTGCTAAGATATAATTTATTATAAGGAAGTTAATTGATATCGGTACATTGCATTAAACCGCCAACTCATTTTTTTTCATGTAAAATTACATTTTATTATAAACTTACACACACTCCACTCAGTTTTCAGTCGAACTAAGAAACTCAGAATGTTTTTTTTTTCTTTTTTCAAATTCGGCTTAATTTATCTACATACTCTCCTTCATATGATACATTCAATCCAACGCTCTTGTAACTTGTCGATACCCTTTTTGTGCAGCAATTTCTCTCTGCCTACAGTTTCGTGAATCGGTGAATCACTTCTTCATTTGAGGCGTATTTCTTTCACTTCAGCCTTTTTTCAATTTCTGGGTCATTCTTCAAAAAGTGTAATTTTTCTGTCACACGCCTTTTACAGTAAAAGCTTTAAGGAGCAATTCATTTAACAATGCTTTTTAATTTCATCAAAAATATATCTATTTAAACCTGGCAACAATTTTTTAATAATAATTTTTATTTTAGTATATTTTTGGTTCTTAACATGTGAATTCTCACCTCCGTGACATGTCACACACTTTGTGTGACTGTTTATGTTGCTTAATAACTTTGTTTAATTAAAAGTATATACTTATTTATTGATTATTCCTTTCAGAAGTGTCTCAAATACTAATTGTTAAAGTATATTTATTTTTTTTTTTAATATTGTGTTTTAGTTCGTTTTAATAGGATAAGAACTCATGTCACACAATAAATTCTCACCTTCGTTACCTAAACACAAAATGCCTTTCCTCTTTAACACGTGGCAGTAGTGAAATTAAATTTTATTTTCCATGATACAAGGGAGCCCCCTTATTTATTTTCAGCCATAAAGAAATTGGGAGATTTTTGTCGAAAAACAAGAAGACAGATTTTGTTTTAAAAACTAAGTGTGGTTATTGTGACGTCTCACCTCCGTGAACTTGAATTTCATAGGTGTAAATTAATGTAAAAAAAAAGAAAGAGAAAGTGAACATGTTTTCATATGCTTAACGTGTGCAGATTGTAGCAACGAAGAAAAAAAATATTTCCCTGAAAAATGTATTGTTACGGATTCGGTGCGACTTCCACTTTCTTGAAATGAAGACACAGTTCTTGATAAAAGCACAGGAAATTTATTTACACTATGTACAGGAAAGATCGTCAACAACTGCAAAATTATTCATCAGCAATTAAGCAATTATCACGCAACACCGTAAACTCAACGTTTACACACGTATTTACTTCCAAATACGAAAACAACACAGCGAAATGCCTCGCTATAAACAGAGCTAATACACACACTCAGTTCGAAATCTGAATCGAAACTCAACTGTTTATCCATCGCTAACGGCTTAAATACACCGAAAAGAATTTTCTCAAATATTCCACACGCTTCTCGAAATGCGTTGACCGTTATCAAATTTTATCAATGAACAGAAAGGGAATAGGGGTCGTATATTTTAGCCATATGAAAAAGGGGTTGTATATTCATTACGGGAAACTATTTACAGGTTACGTTACTACAATAATTACTATTTGCAGGATTTGTAACATTGCCCCCTTCCTAAGGACTGCACGTCCCGGGCAGTACAATCCCCAGAAAGGGTGCCAAACTTCTATCACAAGTTCACAATTCCACACATTAAATAATAACTAACAGATACAGAAAACACAATAATAACAAGAAATATTACTAAACATTAAAAGCAAAAAATTATCTACAACTTTTATGTTATCAACCATGGTTGTTTACGTAATACTCATGAACTATGGCCATAGTATGGGGCTAACCGATCATAATGTACAACCCTAGGTTTTGCATTAGGTGATTTTTGGATCCTCACCACGACGTCATTTAGTCGGTTAAGGACTTTGTAGGGTCCATCCCAATGCGACTGCAATTTGGGTGACAGACCTTTCCGTCGGATGGGATTCCATAACCAAACCTTGTCGCCTTCGTTGAATTTATGTCCAGTAGACCTTGTGTCATATCGGGTCTTCATCTTCTCCGCCGCGATGTTGATTCGCTCTCGTGCGAAGTTATGAACGTCTTCCAACCGGGCCTGGAGATCCTGGATGTACTCCTCAGGCGATGAAGGCGCATCCGGAGGACGACCGAAGACGAGATCACAAGGTAGCCGAAGCTCTCGTCCGAAGAGCATCTGAGATGGGGCATATCCGGTAGTCTCGTGGACAGCACTGCGGTAGGCCAGCAGGAACAAAGGTAGCTTCTTGTCCCAATCCTGTTGATTTCTGGATACCATAAGTGAGAGATTATTTAGGATTGTGCGGTTAAATCTCTCCACCATGCCGTCCGATTGTGGGTGTAGTGGTGTTGTCCTAGTTTTCTCAATTCCGAGAATTTGACATAGGCCCTTAAACACAGCAGAGATGAAATTTCTCCCTTGATCGGAATGAATCTGCAAAGGTGTTCCGTATCTCGAGATCCAATGCTGGACTAGAGTCTCTGCTACGGTAGTAGCTTCTTGATCTGGAATGGGATATGCTTCCGGCCATTTGGTGAAGTAGTCGATGGAAACAAGAATGTATTTGTTCCCATCAGCAGTTCTTGGTAGAGGACCCAGGATGTCGATCCCAATTCGTTCGAAAGGAGCTCCAACGTTGTACAGATGTAGCTTCCCTCTGCTTCTTTTCTTCGGTCCTTTACGAGCAGAACAGGCGTCACAAGAATGGCACCACTTCTCCACGTCATCCTTCGCCTTGCTCCAGAAGAAGCGCTCCCGAACTTTATTGAGGGTTTTCAAGACACCAAAATGTCCTCCAGTCGCACTACTATGTATTTCTTTCAGAACATCTGAAATCCTTGATCGGGGAAGTAGTAACTGCCACCTAGATGTTTTGCCGTCGTCAGATTCCCATTTTCGGTACAGTACGCCGTTCCGTAAATGGAGCGAGTTCCATAAAGCCCAGTATCTTTTTGTTGCAGGAGTGAAGGTGGAAACGTCCTGCCAGCGAGGGCGTCGACTGTCACTTTCCATGAACTCCAAAATTGGTTTTATGTCGGGGTCTTCAAGTTGATCTTTTCGAACTTGGTCATCACTCCATGGATCAGGTTCTGATGAAGTTGGAGTCACTGTCACCTGATAGGCAGTAGGGCTAGTCGTTCCATACTGTTTCTCGATTCGGGAACAATAGTGGCAGTTCTCAGGACAGGGTCTCCTTGATAAAGCGTCAGCATTACCGTGAGATAACCCTTTTCGATGCTTGATCTCCATGTCATATTCCTGGAGTCGCTGTATCCATCTGGCTATCTGGCCTTCTGGATTCTTGAAGTTCAAAAGCCAAGTTAACGAGGCATGATCTGTCCGAAGCAGAAATTTTCGGCCGCAGAGGTAATGATGGAAGTGTTCTACAGCTTTCACTATGGCCAGTAACTCCTTTCTGGTGACGCAGTAATTTCGCTCCGACTTTGATAAGCATTTGCTCCAGTAAGCGATGACATGTTCATTTCCGTCAATTTCTTGGGATAAAACAGCTCCAATTCCCTCGTTGCTCGCATCAGTGTCCAGGATGAAGGATTTTTCAGGCTGAGGATAGGCGAGGATAGGCGTTGATGTTAAAGCCTCCTTCAGTCGTAGAAATGCATCTTCGCATTCTTTGGACCATTCAAACTTTTGCTTGCTCTCCGTCAGCTTATGCAAAGGTCGTGCAATGTTGGAAAAACCCTTTACAAACTTCCTGTAGTACGTGCAGAGCCCCAGGAAACTTCGCAACTGATGGATGTTTTCGGGACGACTCCAACTCCTGACCGCAGATACCTTCTCTGGATCGGTTTGCACACCCTCAGAAGAGATGATGTGACCAAGGTAGTTCACTTCCCGGCGGAACAAATTACATTTGGACGGGCTTAACTTCAGATTGGCTTCCTTAAGCTTTTGCAGCACCTTCCTAAGATTTGCCAGATGTTCTTCGAAGCTGCGTCCCACGATGATGATATCGTCTAAGTAGACCAGACAGGATTCGTAAGAAAGTCCTCTTAACACTGTCTCCATAAGACGCTCGAACGTAGCTGGTGCATTGCAGAGGCCGAAGGGCATCACTTTAAACTGCCATAAGCCTTGTCCAGTTGTAAAAGCTGTCTTTTCTCGGTCATCAGGGTGTATCTCAACCTGCCAGTAGCCGCTCTTCAAGTCCAGGGTCGAAAACCACTTGTGTCCGGAAAGAGTGTCCAAGGTGTCGTCTATCCGTGGAAGAGGGTAGCTGTCTTTCTTGGTGATTTCATTCAGCCGTCGGTAATCGACACAAAATCTGGTGGAGCCATCTTTCTTTCGGACCAAGACGATGGGAGAGGCCCAAGGACTGGATGAGGGTTCGATTACATCATTCTCCTTCATCTCTTTCAGGAGGGTCTCAACCTCTTCCTTCTTGGCGAACGGTAGTCGTCTTGGATGCTGTTTAATAGGGGGGTGTTCTCCAGTGTAGATCCTATGCTGCGTTAAATTCGTCCGGCCCACATCCTCCGATGTAGATGAAAACAGATGCTTGAAGTCGTCCACCAATTGTTCCGCAGCAGTTCTTTGGTCTTTCGTTAATGGTGCACTCCCAATTAACTTCGATGTCAAGGACTCAGAAGACACAGTCTCGGGGGAATTGATTCTTCTAATGATGCAGTTTACTGGAGTACAAGTTGCTAACACTTCACCTTTCCGGATATTCCTTGGCCTTTCACTCACGTTGGCGACTCTCACAGGAATTACATCCTTAGAAAGGTCAACAAGCGTAGATGCTACCAGCACTCCTTTTGGGTTATTGCTTAAGTTGGGGTATTCAATGAGTCCAAATCTAAAACTATTGCTTTCTTCAATGGAGCCGGGTATTAATGATTCTGACCTTGAGGGAATTGATAAATCTGTTTGGGCAATTATTTGATGAGCGGATTTTACATCACTTTCTGCGGGGAAAACGGCTATGTCTTCTCTCATCGAGTGCAGCTCATTAGTCTTGAAGTCGAGAGTGAAGTCATATTTCTTCAAAAAGTCCAATCCGAGAATGAAAGGGTCCGTGATATTAGCGACGAATGCCGTATGATGGTAGGTGGCATTCCCAAACACTATTTCCAAGTCCACTTTACCGTCAATCTCAATTTTGTCACCTGTCACAGTCTGGAGACTTACGCGTGGCGATGTCCACAGCAGTTTCAATCCAAATTCACGAGCCACATCTGTCCTAATGATTGTCACATTGGCTCCAGTGTCAACAATCAGTCTGCAGGGGTTCCCATTTACATGTGCGTAAATGAAAAGTCCATCACTGCCACTACTAGAAGAGGAAATCTGCAGAGCTTTAGTGGTGGTGATTTCCTTCCCTCGCGTAGCTTTGCGAGCCGGACAACTCCTTCGCAGGTGTCCTTCACTACCGCATTTCCAGCACTTCTGCTCTTGTTTCTTTTGGGCTGTTATGCTGCTCAGATGTCTTGTCAAGTCACCGAGTTGTCTCTCAAGTTCAGCGAGGTGGGACGACCTGGAATCAGACTCATCGGCTTCCTGAGTCCGGATTAGATGGCGATCCACACGGGTTGCTTCTTGGGCGGCCTCGTATCTCATCGCATACATCAAAGCGGATTTCAAGTCGTTTACATTCGCCATCCGGAGGGCCTTCTGGATCTCAGGATTCCGAACTCCGTCGATGAAGTAGTTGAGTGCCAGGTTGTCCCGAACATCCGCAGGACAGTCGCAAAAAGCAAGATGAGACAGTCTCTCGATGTCCGCCGCAAGCTCTTGCAGGGTTTCCCCAGTTTTCTGGAAACGGGACTTCAACTGGAGTCGGCTAAATTCTTTCTGGCACTTCTCACCGAAGCGAAGCTCCAACGCAGATGTGAGGGCGGCGAAATCCAGGCGCTGGCTGTCCGGAAGGGTCTGGAGAATGTCCGCTGCTTCACCTCTCAGGGATGCTGCAAGATGGCAGGCCTTGGTAGCAGAGTCCCATCCGTTCGCTTCCGCCACTATCATGAATTGAGTTTTGTAAACCTGCCACGAAGTTTTCCCATCAAATGTGGCAAGTTTAATGGACGGTCGAGCAACCGATGTGTGAGCGCCAAACTGTACAGAGCTGCTTTCCGCGGTCGCCAATCTCCTTTCCAGGTCTTTAAAGATGTCTTCTTTAAGTTGATGAAATTTTCTATCTTCTTCTTCCAGTTTATTTTCTACAGCATTGCATCGGCCTTCAACGGAACTTAATTTTTCTTCAAATTTCTCTTCGATTTTATTTTCTACTGCGATGAATCGGCCTTCAACTGCCTCAAACTTTCCTTCAATAGCATCAACTCGATGCTCTATCTCATTAAATTTATTTTCCATCACAGTCTTTACCGAAGTAAGATCGTTTTTAATTTCCTCTTGGTTAGAAACTAGGTCATTTTTCAGCACCGTTAAATCACTTTTCAATTGGTTTTGATTAGCCGCCATATCATTTTTTAATTGTTCTTGATTAGCTGCCATATCATTTTTTAATTGTTCTTGATTAGCCGCCATATCATTTTTTAATTGTTCTTGATTAGTCGCCATATCATTTTTTTAATTGTTCTTGATTTGCAGTAAAACTTGCAGTCAAATCACTTTTTAATTGGTCTTGATTAGCCGCTAATTCATTTTTAACAGAGTTGATTGCATCAAGAAGTTGTTTTAATTGTTCATCCATTGCGCGAGTAATCACCATAAAATAAAGTCCAAATTCAAAAAGTCTTTATGAAAAAAAATGTCCAAAGTCAGACTTACTCCAAGAAAGTCCAGAAGAAGCCCCACGTTGGGCGCCAAATTGTTACGGATTCGGTGCGACTTCCACTTTCTTGAAATGAAGACACAGTTCTTGATAAAAGCACAGGAAATTTATTTACACTATGTACAGGAAAGATCGTCAACAACTGCAAAATTATTCATCAGCAATTAAGCAATTATCACGCAACACCGTAAACTCAACGTTTACACACGTATTTACTTCCAAATACGAAAACAACACAGCGAAATGCCTCGCTATAAACAGAGCTAATACACACACTCAGTTCGAAATCTGAATCGAAACTCAACTGTTTATCCATCGCTAACGGCTTAAATACACCGAAAAGAATTTTCTCAAATATTCCACACGCTTCTCGAAATGCGTTGACCGTTATCAAATTTTATCAATGAACAGAAAGGGAATAGGGGTCGTATATTTTAGCCATATGAAAAAGGGGTTGTATATTCATTACGGGAAACTATTTACAGGTTACGTTACTACAATAATTACTATTTGCAGGATTTGTAACAGTATCCATTAGGCCTATATTAATGAAAAAACTATCACCTCCGTGACAGACCTTAGCAATGTTATTATTTCTGAGGTGAAAATAAATGATGGAGGGGAAATACATCAATTTTAGGCATTCTACCAGAATTATAAGCTGCCAGTATATTCTCAAATTTACTAAATACGGTTTATAACACACATTTGAACTAAAAGGATAACTACTAATTAAGCCGTACTTTAATTAAGAGAGCTCAGTATTAGATTCCCACTAATCATTAAAATAGCAATTGCTTGCTCAATTAAAATTACTTCTTTGATATTAAATTGGTCTCGATTTTTAAACATTAAAAGTTTTTTCTTTTTTTCCGTGAACAAGGCATTTTTTTTATTATTATTATTTTTTTAATTTATGAGTAAAATACTTGGAACTTAGCTGGGCCATTGTTTATGGTTACTTCTAGTAGGTAACACTTTCATGTAAGAATGAAAAAAAAAAGTTTCGAAATTGAAATATATTTGCGTTCAAAAGTTACATTTTCAGGAGAATGACCCTTCTGCAAAATTAAGTGGGGGACAGACCTGGCGAAGTCGATGAATGGGGATGGGGAAGCAATTTGAAACTTGTACACATACTGCTTTTTGATATTTCTGAGGGGTCAGTCATGTCACTCAACTTCAGTTTCCGATCAGCCAATACGATTTTGTGGGCTTCTTTTTGTTTTGTTTTCCGGAACAGCTACTCATTTTGTGCGAATAGAACGGCCAGCAGCTGATGTTTGTACCACCGCGTTTGAATTTCGCATATCAGTTAATTATACTTGATTTCTTTGGTGCTGAGTATCTATAATGCTTAAGAAGCCAGTATTTGTGTTCATCAGTATTTTTCCCATCAAAACTGATTTACCGAGGAGCGAAATTCTTTTTTACCCTTTATTTTGAAAAAAGTTGTTTCCTTAAAACCATTGTTAACTTTTGACTTAACCTCAGACTGCTGAGAGTTTTTCCATTGCACGAGTATCGTTTCAAGGTTGGAACTGTCCAGAAATCATTTGGGTGTGTCAACAGCGGTGCTATTTATTAGTTAGACCGGAAACATATTGAGTAATATTACATATAGAGGGTGCGTCAAAAAAAAAAAAAAAAAAAAAAACGCACAAACATCTTTTTACAACTTTATTAAAAATAAACAAGTTAACAAAACATAAAAAATAATATTAAGAATAGACTTTTTACTAACAAATAAGTTTAATTTGTTTCAAAAGTGGTTGTTTTTGGCAGTGATGCAGAGGCGAAACCGCTTATTGAAGTCTTCAGCCATGGGCTTCAAGTTTTATACCTTTAATCCATCGTATTTCCGCCCAAGCGATTGCTCTAGGGCCAGTTCGAGAGTCCAAACTCTTGTTTAGTTTAGGGAGGACCCTAGACTCTAATGTAAACCATACATGAAATCCGTGAGATTGAGGTCTGACGAGTAATGTCCGCTCCACAGGTGATCTCATGTCCGGAAAGTGCGCCTTGTACCACACCTATGTTTTTTGGTCTTGTGAACTGGGGCGATGTCTTGTTTAAACGTCTACATTGCCGAAGTGCTATTGACCCGCGGAAGTACAATAACTTCTAAAATGTCCCGCTGGTGCGCTTTTGGATTGCTTTAAACGCCCTCATCCACAAAAACCAAGGTGTTTCGCCGCTTGAGTACATTGAAACCGACAAAAATTGTAACATCTTAGGAGCCAAAAAAAATTTTGGCTCTAAATTACACGGCACGACAAAAAAAAAAAAAAAAAAATCAATATGCTTTTGAAACCCTTCGTGCTGATCCTCATGTAAAATGACTCCCTTATGCCGATGCGATTCCCCCAGTTGTTTGCTATTTTGATTCGATGTGTGGGGTCGGTCTAGAAATGCTTTCCCAGACCACACTCATCGTGAGAAAAACATGTTACGCGGGTGTTTTATATCTGTCACCAGTATGGGAGCTGGATAAGTATAAGACCACACGTAAATACGGTTCTTGCTTCCCTTTTCTGAGAAATGTTCGAAATTAGATCTTCAGAATAGCTGAATTCTATCCGAAGCTGGACATTTGTTGTGCATATAAGCTTTCTCCGTTTGGTGTGATATGATGTCTGTGACACTATAGGGAACATTTTTCAACCACCTTGTCAACATCGTCTGACTGTTGTAAACAGGGGTGCATTCCCCGCCAAACGAATCCCCGTATATAAGAGAATGTAAATAGGTCAAAGGGAGACACTCGTAGAGCAAAGGTCTGGTGAGTCGCGGAGTGGCTCTCGCAGTTCAAAATATCTTTGTAACATTAAATAATCTGTAATTTGTAATATAGCTGTAAATATTGAGTGCATTAAACGTCTCTAAAAGACCATGTATTCTCTTGTCATCTTTACACAAGAGGTAGAAACAGTACACCCTGAATCCAGATATAACCACCCTTTCCCCCCATTACGTCCCACTTTTTCGAAATGACCCCCTCCCATCCCTGCTGAGAGTCTAGACAGGTTAGAAGTTCAAAAGCATGAACATTTGTAGCAAGTTGGGAGACTCATGGGATTATTTCCCCCCAAAATAGTAAAAAAAAAAAAATCGAAAACGATTTTTTTATTTGATTTTTATTTATTTATTTTATTTATTTATTTATTTTATTTATTTATTTATTTTATTTATTTAAAAAAATTATTTATTTATTTTATTTATTTGTTATTCTTCTTCTTTCTTTCTTTTTTTTTTCTTTTTTTGCCTCGAGGTTTGTTTACAATTTTTCCCCTTATTTTTCGGGGTACAACCAGAGCACTGGACTCACTCCTAGCTCACTGCTATGAGCTCCATCTCCGAAAAGAATTTCCCGTTGTAAAATAATATTAAAAAACCTTTTGAACACCTCGTCTTGCATAGTCAGGGTCGCATCGCAGTTCTTTAGTGAAGAACCTTCTCGTGTTATTCAACTTACATTCGTAGATATAATTAAGATTCAAAATTAACTAAAGTATGCTTATAATATAGCATTAATCTATATTTTTGGGTATGCACAGCCCCTATTGTTCATCTATTTTTGATGCAGTGGAAATCATTGGAGCCGTGCATTCCCAGAAATATAAATATACATCAATTCGGTGGAATAGAAAACCTTTTTACCTGAATGTGAAAAGGTTGCTTCCAGTTAGGGAATTTCCGTAATTCTCTTCCCCATTTGCAATATTGTCAGCTTTTTGAAAGAACAAAAAAAAAAAAGAGGATCTTACGAAGCCAAGGACAGCGAATGCTGAAAGATAACGTATAGAGGCATATTACAAGAAAATAAATTTTAGCTGTATTAACTGAAGCTTAATTCAATTTACTCTTTTAATATACATTCAACATTATAAACTACGTTGATAGCATTATACATGTTGTTCAATAAGGCATAGCTTTGGTTAACCAGTCCCCCGACTGCCATTTTTTTATCAAATTAATAAACCCCCTTGGATAAATAGTTACTAGATAACATTGAAAACTGGAGCTCTTGGCGACTTTATTTATCGCGTTTTTGCGTAAACACGAGTAACTTCAACGTTCTAGTAGAATGTGTCATTGCAGGCTCTTTCATCTTTTATTTATCTTTCTTAATGTAAATCATATATTACAAATGAATTTTTAGTTAGTATCAGGGCCAGGGTTGTCAGATTTAAGAACAGTAAATACGGGACAGACTCGGTGTTGCCAGATTAGATTGGGGGAAATTTCCCCATTTTGGGGAAATCTGGTGATCTCTGGGGAAATTTTGGGGAAATGAGTTTTGAGGGGAATTCTTTGGGGAAAACCTGGGGAAAGAAAAACCTCGGGGAAAAAAAGAATTTTTTTCGTATTGAGATTCACGACAAGAAGTTAGTAGTGTTACATTGTTTGTATTAAACAGCGTTGGTTTAGCTTTGATCAACTTTATGGAATTCGCATTTCGCATTATATGGAACGTTATGCTACGGAATTCGCATTAATGTTCTGCGTAAGCAACTAGTTGATACGTGAAACAAGTAAAAATAAGTGTGATTAAGAATGTCCTTGGATAAATATATACAAAAATCATAGTTTAAATTTACATACAGAAGCGGAATAGTAAATGCAAGTAGAAAAAAAAAAACAATTGGCTATTTCTTATCTTTCGGTCAAGCGCTCGTATTTATGACTAGTGGCACCCGCACGGCTTTGCCCGCAGTAGAAAATTAGAAGGTGTTTTGGTTCCCCAGTATATTTAAAAATAATGCATGATGAATTTCTCGCCAATTGGCTTGCCCACGTTACGGTTCCACGTAATGATAGCTTGGTAATTTACTCGTCCATCGTATGATAATTTTGCTCGGGAAAATGTTCTTAAAATTGGAATAGAAAAAACAAAATCGAATTTTCGAAAAATCGCTTCGAGGTGCTTTTCAACGTAGAACGTCTCTTCATGATAAGTCTGAAATATTCAATCGTGTTCGTAATAAAGCATTAAATTTTACAAAATGTCGCTGATTCAAAGTATAAAAATTGTTTTCATTGCGATTGACGATATATTTCTAACATTAGTCAATGAGCAAAGAGGAAGCAATCATTCGGCTTCTCATGGTCTTCCACCAAAACAAAAACTAAATTAAAACAAAATAATTTTTGTGTTTGCTGCCACATGATTTTCTTTTTGCTCTTTGTTGCACGTTTTCCCTTAAAATAATGTCTCGTTTTGTTAAATACTGTTATTAGCTAGAATACGGGTCTTTAGTCGTCCCGTATGGAAGTTTCCCGGGACGCGGGACAATTTTTGAATCCGGGACGTCTGGCAACCCTGATCAGGGCTGCGGAGACGAAAGAAAAATGGCCGACTCCTGGATTTTGAAACGTCTGACTCCGACTCCGGCTTTTTTATTTATTTATTTATTTATTTGTTTTTAAAAAAAATCATAGAAGCCATTTCCTCAGGGAAGGGGGAAAACCCCAAAACAGAGATTGAAATATTAATTTTCGCGTCGTATTTTATTATAAACGTAAGATGCATATAACGTTAGAAGTTCAATTTGAAAATCAAATTATACGATAATGAGATTACTTAAAAATCTCCTTTTTTAAAAAATGAAAAGGATTAATTTACTCCGCTTCAATGTTTAGTGAATAGATGTTGATCAAATCCTATGCTTTCAATTTTTCAAAGCTGTAACTTGAGAGAAAAAAAAATTTTTTGCTAAGTCAAAAAACTTTTCTTGAAAAGGGGCGATCCCCCCCCCCCCCTCCACGGGTGACACCCATCTGGAAGGTGACACCTCAACTTAATTTCAATGTCTATAAAAATTGAAATACTTTAATTCTGAAAAATTTCCCCAATAATGAATCTTAAATTTCATTTTAAAAATTTCTACGAAAATATTGCACTATATTTGCGAGAAGAGTTCGGGTGCATGCACGGCTGGAGCAAATTTTACACAAAATGCGGCGGTATACAATTTTGTACGGCGGTATACAATTTTGTACGGCGGTATACAATTGCTTTTACTATACCCACATTTCTTGGTTTAATTTTAGTTTTATTGGCAGCTTTAGAATTAACCTTAATATAAAGATTTAAGGATTAACTACAATTATTGAGTGTTGTAACCAATAAATCATGTAGTGATTTTATTTTGTACTTATTAGTGATAACCAAGTTTTCTCAGATCAAGTCTTTAGATTTAAAAAAAAAAAAAACATTTATATTTTATCGGATTTTTTGGATTTGCGCTTTTGTGCTAACACTTATTTGAATTTACCAAGCACCGTTAGAAGTTTCCCGACTTGCTCAAGCGATACATTTCTTTTACTGTTTTGTAACTGAGATCGAAGTAAAAAATATATTCTTATTTTTATTTGAAAGTGATTACTTAGAAAAGTTAGGCAACAAAACTGTTTGCTGGCAATTGCTGTCAGTTAAATAAAGTTAAAAAACAAGCAAACTAGGAGATTGCAGCGGAGGTAGCTGTTACAGAAAGTTCGATAAACAATCAAGCCAGCTATTTGCCACAATGAGTTATTTTCTTATTAGTAGGCTTTTATAATTGTAATCAAATTAATTGGTTGTCAGTGTTTTTAAAAATTTCACAACAAGTCGGTGAAAATTGAAGATAAAAAATATACCCGGAGTCGGAGTCGGCATGTTTTCGAACGACTCTGACTCTTTTACCCCAAAATCAGTCCGACTCTTCGACTCCGACTCCTCAGCTCTGGTTAGTAGTTTAAGAAATTTAATTTTTACTCATCATGTTCTGTTTGAATAGCATCTGTAAACGGAATATTATAGATGCCTCGTTAAATTTGAACTGAATTTAAAAGATCCATACTGGTTTGTTGAATATCGATATCTTCTCTTCATAGTAAATGAATTCACAAAAATACGTATCAGATGTAATTTTGTGCGTGTTACATAATATGCATATAAGACAGTGAGAAGCAAAGGGATGTAAGTACCAAAATTAAAAACTTGGAAATGACCAGTAAAAATAGTAGGTGAACCTCTCCCCAGTTTTGGGGCAAAAGATAGTACTAGTAGACCTGGTAGGTGCTGCTATACGGCATGATTTAGAAAAACTTTTCAATAAAACAATACCTAGGACCGGAACTTTAAACGTGTTTTACTCAAAACTTGAAAGTGTCCACTTATACATCCTTTTGCTTCACACTGCCTCATATATTAGTCACCCCCATTGAATCTGAATCTTTACTGTAATTAATTTACACTCACATCACTATTCCTTTTCCTGAGTATTGCATCATTTTGAAAGCATATGTTTTGCTTATCAAAACCTTGGTTTTTTACTAGGTTGGATTGTAAGATGAGAATAAAGCAAATAGATAACAATAAGGATTTTACGTCTTTTTGACCCTTTGCGACCGGTTCCACCAATTATCTTGTCATAAAAGCATTGTAAAGTAAATTGTTTTCCCATTCTAGTAAGGACTGCGCAAACAAGTTTGTGTTTTATTTTGATTTATGATGGACATTATGGGTTTCGATTTGGAAAGTCCGATGTTAGAAGAACATTTAACTTAGTAATTTCAGAGTCACGCGGGGGAGTTTTATAAATAAAAGGTGTGCATCTTAGATTTATGAATACTATATAAGTTGCGCATTTCCTGTGAGTTTCATTTTCAAGGTCAATCGATTTACAGAAACATAAATTGAAATTCTTTAATTGCGTAACATTCAATGGCGTGATGAAATTAGATTTTACTATATTTCCGAGCCATGAGCATGAACTAATCTGAAAAATAAACATGTAATTGAAACATGCATAATACGTGTTTAATTTGTTCATTTCTCTTGATCCTTTAAGCCCATATATAAATAAATAAATATATATTATATACAGGGTTATTCATTATGAAAGTAATGCTCATGATTTTATTGTGACACGACGATAGATGGCAGCGCAGTAAAACAGTGAGGGAATGTGGTGGGGGGTCTGCATTTCAAACGCAGCTGGTCGTCAGTTTGCTCCGAGTAGTGTGAGCGGAAGGACGTGCCTCCATGTGAAGTGTGTTTTCAACTTTTGTAACACGGCGCGATGGAGCATTCACTTAAGCAACGATACGCCCCCAGCCAAATGGCCTTCATCGTTACCAACTTCCTGACCCGGTGATCCCCCAACCCCCTTGCAGTCCCGACTTGGCTCCAAGCGACTTTTATTGTTTCCTCGAATCAAGAGAATGCGGAAAGGAAAATGTTGCGATACCGTGGTAAATATCCAAAACCATGTTACAACGTTCCTGAGAGTTATTCCCATCGAGGAGTTCTAGGGAGCGTTTGAGACGTGACAAACACGTCTCCGCTAGTGTAGTGATGCAGGAGGACAGTATTTTGAAGAATTTTAAGCATTTGTACAAGTACGATCAATAAATCTATTTTCCCCAGAAAATGCGCCTTACTTTCATAATACCCTGTATATATATTCAGATACATGGAGATAATGGGAGCCTAATAAAGATCGCAAGAAAGACAATGGACTTGATCCGAATTTAACACCACACAAAATCAACAAAAAAGAAGAAAGAGCATATGAAAATGTCCAACATAACCCATAACGTAGTAACTAATGATAGAAAAAATGCAATTACTTTAATTTACTAATGAAAGTGCCAATTTCATTTCTCTGATATGAAAATATCGATCAATCTTTTTTTTTTCCTTTGTACTTGTTTCTTAAGTGATGTAGATTTAAAATGTGTCATTAACTTATTTAAACCTTAATAAATTTCTAACTATAACCTAGATGAGTAATTTTTTTGTCACAATGCATGTACATTTTTTATACTAATTGCTTCATTATTAGATCCTCGGCAAAAGTACGCCTATAACCAGTAATAATCCATGAAATGCTACTGTCGGGTGATGATAAAAGATCTATTACTTGATGATAAAATTGATAAATTGCTGAACGTTAATCTGTGTTACATTATTTACACAGGATTGGCGTTCGCTTCAGACAGTAATAGGACAAGAAAGCATTATTCACATATAATGTACGCTACGCTAAATATATTGTTTCATGTAAAATAACAAAAGAAAAAAATCCTGAGATTGTAATCACTCAAGCATGTATAAAGAAATTCACTTCGGTAATTGTTTTGATAGATGACTCTTTTTTTAGGTCAGCTTGCTAGGAGTATACGATTTACGCGTGAGACTTCATTATGAAACACGTCTTATTTTTTTTCCTATCATCAGTAGAGTAACGAATAGCGTATTCCAGGGAAATAGTTTTTCTAAAGAAAAATCGTCCTTGTGGTATTTTAAAAGCAACACCCTTAATTGCAAAGGTAGACGTAATATTCAGTTTGTCAGAGGCCAATATTGAATATTGACAAATTTTTCGGCATCGTTTTATCTATTGTTTTGCTGCTTCAAGCTTTCGCGTTTCGTACTTATATAATTGATGTTAGTTGTATCCAACTACGGTTGGGTACGTTTGAAAATATCTGTTTATTTTTTTTCAAACATTAGAATTAAAACTCAATTTCAAAACAAGAGACATGAGCACAATTAATTATCTCCATTCGTAAACTAATAAAACAATTTGGATTTTATTATTTTCATAACACATTGAAAAGCTCTTGTTAAACCGCGAATCTAGAAAAAAATTAAATCTTTGTCGATATTTATCATAAAACTTCCCAGGTGGTGTAACCGTTTGTAAAATTCTGCATGTAAAGGAACTAAACAGCAATACACACTCTATATCTTCCGGACTATCTACGACTACCAGGTCAATACTGGTACCGTTCAATACAGGACATCCTGAGGAAAACATTCCGCCTTTCTTACCTCTCTAAGCCTTAAAGGGGCTGGACATCCAAGAGTAAAAGCATTAAAATCATCAATAGTCACCTGCCGCAGGCGGCATTGAGAAACCGTAGGTGGTGAATGGGGGTTGACGAGCAGAGGGCGGAGCCCCCTAGTATTATTCTTTTAATTTCGAAAAAGTTAAATATGTTCTTAGAAGCATTTTGAGCACATAAGCGATGGTGAACTGCAAAAGTGAATGTCCTACTTAGAAACCTTTTTGAATGAGAACCCTTTCTTGATGTATTTTTTTTTCTTAACAAAAGCAGAGATACATTTTTAACGTGTCTCATTTCATAAAAATAAGTCTTTTTGCCTTTTGTTTCAAAATAGCAATTATAACACAAAATAAATATAAAAAATATATATAAAGTGAAGGAATTAGAATTTCACTAATATTTCTCAAGTTTAGTATTTAGTAAAAGGTAACAAATATTTCCCAAAGATATATGTAAGATACTTGCTCTTCGGCATGAACTTGTCTTCCGTCCTTTCCCACCTTTTGCTCTCTAAAGTTTTATTCTTTTAATTTATTGAATTTTATAAATGTTGTGTTTTTACATGCAGAAACCATTTTCTAGTATTGAAAATGTTTCGATTTTTAATTTCATAGAAAAGCTTGACTTGGAATATAGTAGCTTTAATATCAGTTGATCAGAGATCACAAACAATGAAGTGTTGATGGAAGATTAGAAATTTCAGCTAAATTCATCATAAGGTCCAGCGATAAACATGAGTAATACTAGCAAAAAAATATAGCATTAGTGTTTTCTTTATTTTTTCCAAAAAGGAAGACTATTGCCATTTGATTTCGTTGCACTCTCTCTTGAAGTAACCAGATGAAATTGAACGCGTAAATCCACTATACGAAACTTAGATTCAAAAGTCTTTCGACTGTACTTTATTTTATTACATTACATTCAAGAATGTACTTCTATTTATATAAAAGTACTTTTAGTATTACAAAACTTTCAAAAGATTCTGTGAGAGTAGTATAAGTCAGAAACCCAAACGAGATTAAAATTGAGAGACTAACTTTATCAACATAGCAGTTTTAATTATTTGGCCTAGCTTGATGAAGTCCGCAAATTTAGTAGGCAATATGCAGTTGATATAACTCATCAGATTTCAGTGAAAATCTGTGTCTTCATCATATAAGTTTATCTTTACTCTTAAAACTTTATTGTTTTCATTGCTTTGGTCTTTAAATTTTACAGTGCTTGTTTAAATATCTAAAGATAAACTTCAACCCTTAGATCGAAAGTGCTTCTTGGAGACGCAATTACTTCGGTGCATGCACATTTCACATTTCTTTAAAACAGCTAGAAAATTTATAGTTTTTTAGTTATAAACTGAGTTTCATTCTCATTGGCTGTCGATACAGAATTTGGCTTTAGGTCCAAGCGAGGTTGAATTGTTAAAGATTTTTTTGTGCTCTGAAAAATTTAAGATACCATACTCTTAATGAAAATTAGTATATTTTTTCCACGGTCCATCCAGGAACCTAGAAATACATGAGCTAACTTCGAGGCAACGGGTTAAGCGCATGAAATTCCTTAACTAAAGCAGAAAAGAAATATTAAGCTACTCAATTACCAAAGGATCACTATATTATCAGCAGCATTGCTCTTCTTTAGGAACTGAATTGTACTTAATAATGCAAATTCGCAAAAAAAAAAAAAAAGTCTCTGCAAACGTAAATAGGAAAAACTTTTGAGCTCTAACTCATCCTACGTTCAATTGCTGAAAGATTCATATCAGTGTGAAAATGATTTCTAACTCATCCCTGTAACGGCTAATAAGTGTGATCACGTTCTTCAAACATGACTTTCAACGGTCTGGATCGAGTGGAATTGAGTAACATGTGGTATGAACGTATTATGAAATTCAAGAATTATCACGAATTAATATACGTTCTGCCACAAAACTAAGCAAAGTTTTTTTTTTTTTTTAGTAACTCCTACATTGAACAAAACTAAGTTTCAAATCTGTAATTTTTAATGCTTATGTTATTCGTCTTGTTAACTTGATTCAGATTTCTTTTAAGAATCTCGAAGTTTTCGCTTTTATGTCACAGATCTTGAAAGTAATTGTAATCAGCTTTTTTATCACTGTTGTTGTCTTTTCGTTCGTAAGGAGAATTTTAGAAAACTGGTTAGATAAATTGCTTTTGCCTCCACAGGTAAAACAAGAGGAAAATTATTCTGACTTCATGGTCTGTCAAATATTTAGGTTAGACGAAAGGAGATAGGATCACGACAAAAACATTTTTTGTTTTCATCTTGTTGAAGGTCTGTATTATTCTACAGTATCAACTTTTTAAATGTCATTGCCAATTTTACTTTATTTTATTCTGCTTCGATTTTGAGCATTGTTTGCTATTTTTCTAGTTGCAAGATTTCCGGTAATAATACCGGTTTTTCTTGAACATTGTAGATCGTAGGAAGGTTAGAGTTCCAGCACAGATGAAAATTGGCAGTAATTTAGGCAACAACATTCTTATACGTCAAATGTTTAAAAAAATATGCTAAATGTGCGATGTTCTTAGTTTATCCTTTTAATTTAAAGTGTTTTTGTGCTATTAAGGCTTTTGGTTTTCAACTTTATATGTTTGGTGAAATTTGTAAGGTTCCTTTTGTTGGCATTTTTTTGATAAACAAAATCCTTTGGTTGAAATTACGAGAAATAATAAAACATAAATGAAATGTTTTTTCAAAGAAACATTCTAACAGTAATAATAATATGAATTCAAATGAGCTCTTTAAATAGTCAAACCCGCTTAATGGAATAGCCATTTTGCCACGAGAAAATATTTGAATAAGCGGGACATTCCATAAACCGGGATCAAAATAGCACATTACCTTATTTTAGTACGTTGAAAATGTATTACATTAAGTGGGATATTCTTTTAAGCGATATTTTAATAAGCGGGCTCGACTGTAGTTGTTAAAGAAAATTGTCTATTCAATATTGAAATGATTCTAAAAGAGTACAAAACTTCGAAAAACAGTTTTGGCACGAGATTCAAACTGAGTACAGACCTCCATGAAAATTTCTACCTGTAAGGGGCAAATTTGTAACCAAGCCTATGATGACTTTTTCTTCTTTCGAATTTTAGCTAAATCGAAAGAATTATAATACAGCCGAATCTAATTCTATCTGTTTGGATTAAAGTTTATCAGATAAAAATACATGGTCATAACTGCCCTATTTTTTTTTTTTGTTCATATGCTAAAGTTCAAGTAAGAAAGTAAATAAAAGAACCTAATTAAGGAATTTAAAGTAAGGCTAAAACCAAACAGGTATGGAGAAGTATTAACAGCAATATACGAATTGGAAAAGCTGGAAATTGTAAACATAATGCGAACTAAAAAACAGAAAGGAAGCGTATCAAACTGAAAAAATCTAAATGTGAATAAGTGAAGACAAGCAAAGCTAAAAAAAAAAATGAAGAAAAGAAAAAAGAAGATAGTGAGAAGCCCAAAATTAAAAACATCCAGAAAAAATGAATAATCGACATTAGAAAAATTTCAAGTTTGGATTTTTTTGTTTTGGACAGTTTAAAGGGAGGCTACAAAAAAAAAAAAAAAAAAAAAACATAACAATTCAAAAAGAGTTTGCAGGAAAACCAACAAAGCATTACTGGTCTTTGCTCCGTCAAAACTTTCAGATGGAAGTTACAGCAAAAACAAGTATTCATAATGCCGTCCCTTTTGGTCAGAATTATCGTAAATTATATCTTGTGGTGATTTTTGGTGTGTAATTTATAACTATTCCTTTCAGAGCCTAAGTGAGCAATTGAGAAAGTTAATTATTTTTCCATAATCTCAAACAGTCAAAAAATTACCCTAAACCACTAAAACATTTAATATTATCTTTTTAAGTAAACATGAAAAAATTCAGAATAAAAATAGTCAGAAGTGGTCATAATTACCCCAACTGACCGTGCTAAGATTGAAAGCAGAGCTTAATATATGGAAACTCACGGAAGACCAGCTCTTGTTATTTCCATCTGTGCGAATTAGCTTATTATCGGCGGAAATAGCCTTAATTTCCGACGGAAATTAGGCTATTTACGCATTAAAAAAGTTTTGAAGACTATAAAGCTCTGACACTTATTTTGTTACAAATTAAGCTTTGATTAACCATCAGGTATTCCTAATTTTCTACAATAATACTCAAAGCCTTATGCCAATTCCCTTCCTATTCTCATTTATACGTTTCAATATCACGTTCGTGACTAAAAGAGATGCATACTTTCTTTAAGCACTCATGTTTTTCAGTGTATTTAGAAAAAAAAAAAATCTGCTGAAGAACTTCAGTAAATTAGGGTTAAAATAGACAAGGCAATTAACGAATAATTTTCGTTTAATCAGTCAGATTAAAAAAGTACCACATACTGAATGTGACTACGTTTCACAAAACGTTGTCGTTTCAGGTGAAAATCCTCTGCTCTTTCATTCATACTTAGCTCAACTTACCGGCTTTCAAGATATCAATCATAAATGAACTAAAAATAAATTTTTACGCTGGTTGCTCATGAATGTGTTGTGTTACATAAACTGATTAGCAGGATTCTCACGTATCTGCCTCTGTGTCTGAGACATTTATGTGTCATAAGAAGGTCGTGAGTTTTTTAAGCTTTATTCTGATATAGTGCTCCAATTTTTAATCTGGAAAAGCGTATGAGACAGACATTTTTTTGTGTGAAGAATCTGTCCTGAAATGTCATCCATTTTAATCTGGATAAAGGCAGAGATGTATCTTTTGTCCATGGAATGGCTGTAATGTAGATTATAACCTTAACTTTTCTTCTTAACTTCAAGTTCGAGTTCATGATGAAGGTTGTTACTTTGTGCTTCAAATGAATTACTTTTTCTTATAATTTTGTCTGCTAATGGTATTTTGAAATTGCTCAAAAGTATTCATTATTTTTTTTAACGGGAACAAATTTGGAACATTTGATAGAATTGAGTAAAATTTGCATTTAGTATTGATTTTTTTTTTTTTTCGGTAAAGAAAATTTCTACGTGCACCTAAAATTAAAATAGAAATTTATAAAATGGAGAAGTAATTCAATAAATTACGAAATTTATTAAACAATTTTAACAGGTTCGACATTTTGAAATTTTCCTACTAGGAGAGGGACGAAGGGGAGCAACGGGCTAAATGCAGATGTTATCGGAAAACAACAAAAACCACGCCAACTTCCATGTAAAGACATTAAATTTTCAATGCCTGAAGTGGCAGTGCCTCCCCCCCCCCCCCCCTGATCCCCATAAATGACAGGCCTGATAGTAAAGTGATAATGTTTCCTTAGCCATAAAAAGGTAATTACGATAATCACTAATAGATGGCGCTTCTGCAAAGCATATGCTAACAGTAAACCAAGGTACCGTGTGTATGCTATTTCTTGTTACAACTGTCAGAGGCGTAGCTAGGGGGAAAAAAATCGGACTGAGTGTTTATGGTTAATTTTAATTGTTTTCTAAGATCAAAAACCGAAAATTCTGCGTTTCGGGGGACAGAGGAAATATATCCTCAAACCCTCCCCCCCCCCCTTTGGACTAAGCTACTGTCATACGGGATCATTGTTTAATCTCACCACATAGCCCATCATCTACATGACATTGCAAAATGTACTGCATAAAACACTGAACATACACTGAGGTGACAAAAGTCATGAGATGCCTCCTAATATCGTATTGGACCTCTTTTTGCTTTACGAGGTGCGACAATTAGATGTAACATGAACTCAACAAGTCGTTTGTAGTCCCCTGCAGAAATATTGAGGCATGCTGCCGCTATAGACGTCCATAACTGCGGAGCTGTAGCAGGTACTGGATTTTGGCACAAACAGATCTCTCGATCCATCCCCATAAATGATTGATGGAATTTTTCTGGTGAAAATTTGTTTCTGAAATAATTTTTTTTACAATACTGTACCTCGTGATTCTGTTACAGGATTTGTAGGCCTATAGGGATTATTTCTTGGTCATAAATTTAAATAAAAAATATAGATAGTATAAAAATTATTGAGACCAGTCCAGTGTGTCCCTCGGTTCAACGAACCCCGACTCTCCTTAAATATAAGAAAGCAAGATAAATATAATTAAATTTTGTTATGGGTGTTTTTTATGTATGCAGCTAAGTTCAGCTAAAACGCGAAGTTCTTTTATGCAGCTCCATTGGAAAGGGAGGGAAAAACTCTAAAGAGAGAGTCGTGATCTTTCTTATCAGTAAGCATTTTGTAGCAACATTTTCCTCTAAAGGAAATTTTAAGCGTAATGTTATGCAATTATCAGTCTTAAACTGAGTAAACATCTTGCTTACATGTAGTCAACTTAAATGCTCTGTAATTACTGACAAATTATATTGAGGAATTACTGCTGTTTGAACAGCTCGTTCTTCCGCCTCGGTAAGTAGTTCTTCTGCATCACACAACCTTTTTGGCAAATATAAGCTATTGTGAATGAAATCCGCCAAAGGTGATGCAATGATTAGCCGAAGCGTGTCACAGTATCAAGGTTAGGAAGTGTTTCCGTTGACCTGACATGTGTGTGATGGGACCAGTATTTAAATGTTTTTAGCTTGTAATCTGAGGGATTATACTCTTCCTTTCTTCAACTGCAACATTCTCAAAAGTCTCAAGAGCGTCACGGTAGAGCTGTAGTGCTGAAAAAATACAGAAATAATCTAGCAATATTTCTTTCGGTTTAAATCTTCCTTGATTTTTTTCTCGGTAATCGAAAAACTTTTTTTGTTTTCACGATCAATAAAGCATGTTATAAAAAGATTAGAAAAAATAATTTCAGAAGAGAAGAAGAAGATGATGAATTTGTGTTTCTGATAAATTAATGGTTTCGCAATCAAGGATTGCGTTAGGTTTTGAAATATTTTTTTAATTTTTTGGAACTTTTTTTTTATTCATTTTCTAAATAATATTCCTACAATCTGTAATTGACTAATTCATGTTTCTTAAAATTATAATGCTGCTTAAGTTTCAGCCTTTATTTTCAGGTTTTTATTCAACTAAATATCATCCCAAAAAAGCACTCCGATAGATCTTAATATTTTTAAAATAATACCATAATTCATGAAGCAAGTATCAGAAAATAATTTAACGCTGTGGTAAAAAATGTATTCAAATTTAATGTTATTAAATAAAAAATACTGTTAAAAGAATGTAGTTTTAAAAAATTAACTTTATTTTAAGATAGAATAAATGAAAATGAGAAAAATATTCTTAATGTCTCATTTTTAATAGTTTGGGGATGACAGATATGAGATAGATACTGACTGACTGTTTGACATTTTTAGGACATATGCGTAAAAAAATTCATTCATTATCGTCTTTTATATTTTACTTTATTTTACACGTATTCGTTTTTAATAATATTTTTATCAGCTGGATTTGTTTTCAACCCAATGGCTTTGATGGCATAGCATCAAAATAGCCTCGTGAGAGCCGTCTACGAGAAGCAATGATTTTTGACACTTTTTCAAATACTTCCCATAAGTCAGCAAATATTTTTTGCATTTTCAGTTCTTCTAATTTTTAGTCTCCACATCTCCAGTTTCTACCTTTAACCTTAGAAAATTTCGGAAGTTTACGTGTAAAATTACATCTTTTCTTTATATCTTAACTTTGTGATCGCGTGAGTTCAAATGCTTGATCGTGTACATCCTCAACTCACTCCGATTGCTTTTTGCAACCTTTTAAAAGTTCACCTTCATCAATTTCTATTAATGATACATAAAGAAAAAAGTATGTAAAAAAATAATGCAGACAAACGCAATAAGCTGTCAAGTTGGATTATTGAGTGCCTTTTCATGATCACTGCTTACCTTTTTTCCCTCTCCACATTTGAATCAATCTACAGACGATCGAGACAAGATGAAGTGCAGTTCATGTACAATTTGGCTTAGATTTATCATCACAGAAAATGGTGAATAGGACCCTTAATTGTTTTAGAAAACAAATTATTAAAAAATAATTTTCAAGGAGACATTCATCATTAATTATAAGTAAATGAAAAAAAAGAATAATTTTTTGTGCACTTATTCAAGATTAAAATCTTTTATGAGCTACCTGTTGGTTTCATCCCTATCTTTTAAAGATCTCATATCAATCAAAGACTAGGACTGAAAAATGATGTAGTAAATGAAAAAAACTTTCAACCGAAGTTCTACTACTTTACACAATCGTCACGAAACAATGACTCGTAAACGTATCGTGTGTAACGTCAGTTGAAGTAAAGGGGAAAAAAAATAAATATTTGTATTTTAGGTTCTTCCATTTCTTTTGGATGAACTGAGAAATGAAAACTTGTGCCTTGTGTAGAAGATACTCTGAGAATAACTGGGAATGAAAAATATGACTGTATGATTGTTACCGAATGAAATCATGTTTCCTATTACCCCAGCGTGCTTCCTTTTGCCCCCAGAGACTAGGGGGTAAACGGTATTTTTTTCTCATGAGGTAGAAATGGGCAGGTAATTGCAATCGGTGTAGAAGCTTAAGAATTGCTACACTAACTATACTCAATATGTGGCTCTTAGGTCGCATTCGACCCGCTGAATTCTCCAAACATAATCTGAAATCATTTAAAAAGAAAAATTATTCAAATAATTAAATTATGCTTTGAATTTATGTAAAATACCCTCACAAGAGTAATTTATATCAAACTTTTATCTTCCGAAAAACTGGAAGAACAAAAAACTTAATTGTTTCCATTTACCCCAGAGTACAGTATTTACGGGAAAATAGAAACACCTAAATTGGTCAACTAACCCGATTTTTCAAATTGTACCCTCCCGACCATCTCCAAATTGGATGAAATTTTATGGAAGTGCAGAGAAGCCATTAAAAATAAACTATTTGCAACTTTTCAGTTTCCAAGATCCAAATCCTGAGGATCAAGGATCTCCCCCCCCCCCCAAAAAAAAAAGCTCTAAAATTGCAGTTCCGTTTTGTGAAACGAATATATTAGGCTAATGTTGTAGAAAACTTGATCACACTGGAAACTTGAAATTTCGTTAACTTAAATTACTTTTGTCTGTTAATATGTTGTAGTATTTTTGTGAGTTTTAACTCATTAGTTTTTGCGTAGCACGTATGTAAACTCTTGACGAAGTTCTGTCTGTCGTTCATGAGAAAAGCTCGTTCTGCAATATACTATAACATATGGTTATTATTAAAATATAGTTAAAAAGTAATGACTTTTCTAGTTACAATACATGTGTCATGTTGTTACAGGACAAAAAATTTGTCATTGTTGAAAAAGTCGGAATCTATCAATGAACAAAAGACGTTTTGCCAAAGCATAACAAATGCTAGTTTTACTAATGAAAATGTGTCTCAAAGTATAGATGAGATTAATTTATTTGCAGTGAGTTTCAGGTATTATGGAGAAATAAAAATGAATGTGAAAAGATGTGAAATGAGGAACATAGAGAGCTAAGAATCAGCCGCATGATACATAATTGTTATCACCAAATGCTTTTATGCTGTCAAATATAGAGGGGAACTCAGATACATTACATTCAAAAGAATTTAAAAGGTAAGGTGACAATAAATATTTTAAAAGGCAAGTATACATTCTGAAATCTGTGAAAATCTTCAAGACTGTGTTATTGCTACCTAATGTTATTTATGCTTTATTTAGTAGTAAATTAACTTCTTTAAAATGATAAGTAGTGTCCCAAGTCGTTATCCATTGTTTTATACATAAAAGAAGAATCAAATGTTAAGTGTCCCAAGTTAGAGAGAAATATCCCTAACTTGTAATAATGAATATGTTTTAGAGGAACATACGAATCTATACCTTGTCCTGAAGTAAAATGCCAATGCTCTTCCTAAAAGTAGAATACTTTATTAAAATATAAACATTATCTTAATATGCTACTAAAGGTGAAAATTCAAAACTGTCTCAAGTATTAGCATTTAACTGTTGTGTATAAATGTAAAATAGTCGCATAGAAGACCGTATAAAAAAGAAGACCTTGTGTTTTGATGTATTACAACTTCTTGTAAATATGTGATGCATGTGAAAACTATACTCCTTGAAATAGATTCGTCTAAATTAAAGAGCGTCTCTGCGATTCATGAATTTCAATTATACGTTGACAGGTTTATAACATGGATTTAACTTTTCACCCTGTATATTTTCATTACGAAAGTATTTTAAAACAAGCGTAGTGAAAGCAGAACAATATCAAAGATGCGTTTTATCACTAAAAGAATCAAACACGTTTTCGGTAGACGCAGAATTTTAATTTAAAATTCCTCGCATTATGCATAAAATTTAATTCATTACCATCATTAGTAATCATTGTGTATATTGAGAAAACTATTTAGCTCTTAAAATATTCAGAACAAGGACTTTTGACTAATAACTTAAAACAAACATTAATATAGTCAACCTTTTTAGTTTAAAAGCTACTGTGCTTTATTGTTTTCATTCAAACTAAATCTTCACTAGTAAGGTCATAACCGTCGAGTTACATAATCATCAGAAAGGTCATAACGAATGAATTAACAAGTATAGTTTTAATAAATTGCATCAAATTACTATTGATTGTATCAAATAAATATGAGTTGTATCAAACTGCTCTGATTCTTCAAAACGATCCTTCATTATTATCAACGTTTACATAAGTCCCGGAGTTTGAATTTGAAATAAAAAGATTTTTTTTATACAACCTTATAACTTTATGCTGGTCTAAAACAATAAGTTGTTAACAAAAATTCTTTCTTTTTTACGAAGTTTTTCGTGCAAAATGTCAAGATATGTAAAATACGCACAATAGCACATTTTTTGTGCATATAAAAAATGTACTATAATTTGTAATATTAAGCTAGTTCAATACGTTGTAAATAGTATTCATTTTGAATTTTTTTGAAAAATGTTTTCCATTTTACTTTCTGATTAGTTTATTAATTATTTGACTATTCCGCTCATGAAAGGATGCATGATTCAAAAAAACGTAACATGTTTTGACTATTTTGAATTTTTACTTATATTTGCCTTTAGAATTTCAAACGCAAATTAATTTCAATAACAATAACTATTTTTAAACTTCCAGCCTCTGGTTTAGAAGTCAAATGCATCACATTAAAATTCGACTCATTGCCTTTGAAACGATACCTGAAAATATTTTGTTAGATGTTTTTCAAGAATTTCTCGACATTTGAAGAGGAGAATAAGTATATTTTACTTATTTGTAATTTCGTAACTGATGGTCGATTACGCAAAACCTCCGTTTTATCGCAAGTTTGGGACGAGTAATGTTTTCGAAGTTTCTTTTACGTAAAATATAATCTAAAAATCAAAATAATTAAGTCAGTGATTATTATGTTTCAAATTGAAGTCGTAGTAGTATTTGTTAGTATATGTTGATGAGTTGGTTATTATATTTCGAATTGAAGTCGTAGTAGTATTTGTTAGTCTATGTTTATGGGTTTCATGTAATTTTAGAGTCGGAGTTTAGTAACTTTATGTGCATGAAGTTTCTTGAGGGTTTTATTTAAATAGATGTAGGCTAAAATCTAAAATCAAAAGTGTATTCTATCAAAAAATACAGATGCAGTGTGGGAAATAAGTATTTCGTTTTGAGGAGCATTACTGCCCCTCAATATTATTGAGCAGCAGTTCTGTAAAATTGAGGTACAGTTTTACGACATTTGTTAAATTACATTTTCAACAAGAAAACAAACAAGCCTTAAGAAGTGTAACATTTAACGTGTACATTATAAAAGTTTTTGAATAATGTTATTTGAATATTGTTAAAATAAATATTATTCAGTTATTTATTATTATTATTTTATTTATTTATTTATTTATTTTTGCATCGCAAAATTTTCGATGCAATTTACGATATTGCATCATCTTTCATACGTTTTGAATTGCAAACAGCGATGTGATACCGCTTATTTTCTACGCAGTAACTTCTGTTGTTGAAGTAGACGTAATGCAGTTTACGCTCTCGAAAGCCATGCAGTTTGAATGTTAAACTGAAAAAAAATTATTATTGCTTTTGGACACATGCAAAGTAATTAAATGTGTAATGTGAAAGTTCATGAAAAGCCTAGATAATCAAATTATGATGTAATGATTCGGTTATCAAAATTTTTTTTTTTTAAATATTTGCTTGCTATACTTAAAAAAAGTGTAACATATCTCAAGGGCGGCGGAAGGGTAGGGTTTTTAGCGTCAAAAAAATCGCTTTTTTACGAATTTGTTTTAGAAAATGGTTTGATTAAATTTATTAAAACCAGTTGTGCATTATTTTGTATAGTTTTAAGAATATTCTATAAACTTTTGATCAAAATATATCCACAGACAAGCCGGTGACAGAGCGTTTCCCAGGGCACTTTTGGAAAAAGATGATTTGCCGTGTTTACTGTATCTCAGCTGATATTTATCTAAAATCAAATTCTATTTGAATTTAGCGAAGTATTAATTAATCCCCCCCCCACCCCCCTACGTTCTCAGATTTTTTTTTGCTTGACTTTTAAATTCTTGTCGGCCATTTGAAGTTAAAAGAGCAATTTTTCACGAAATATTCCGCTATTTTGTTAATAAAAAAACCATTAAAAAACGCAAATTCAACGTAGGGGGGAGGTTTTTTATATGCAGAATATGTGTACTAAATTTTAAAATGAATCGGTCAATTGTTTTTAAAATGGGAGTGAAGACAGACTTTGAAAAAGTGATTTTGAGAAAAACGTTTTAGAAGCTAAAAAGCACCAATTTCAGATCCATAGAGTACAGTCCTTGCAGCAGCTTCGGTCTCCTCAACCTCTTCTTCTTCTTCTTCTTCTTTTTTCTTTGTTATTTATTTATATCATATTCAATTAACCCCAAGCAAGCAGCACTGATATTCTGAGCGTTAGCAGCTGCCAGAACTGCTGCATTCTTAGGCAGCTGTCGGAGCTACAGTTTGAAGGAGCGGAGACTGAATACTTGATAACTTTGAGAATTTCGGTAATATATTTTTGAAATGTCAAACTAACAAACCAAATAAAAAAGAAAAAAATCACTTATTTGAAACGACCAACTGCTACCCCCCCCCCCCCACAAACTACATTTCTGGTAGATTTTATGTTTCAAACTTTTTTTTGTAAAATAGAATGAGCTTTCAAAAAGAACGGGGAAAATACATAGCTTCTTAAATTACGTTAACTAGATCGTGTGTACGTACACGAAAGACGTGCGAATTATACTGCTGAACCTGAACGAAACAAAATTACTAAAATTTCTAACTTACGATTTTCTGATAATGTTAACACACGGTATATTTTTCTTTACGAGTCTTGATAAGCAGTCCAGGAAAAATATCGGATAATAAAATGATACTAGTTATCAAGTAGTAGGGGAATGTGGGGTAAAGAGAAATGATGAAATATTTACTCTGCTTTTAGCGCCACCTGTCTAGTAATATTTTAACTATGTAGTAGCACATGCAGTCTATTCCAGTCAAGAAAATATTAACTCTGAAAGTCATTGAATATGATAATACTAGCAATTTTCAAAAAATGATACTCATATTGTAATATTTTGTTGTAAGTCAAAAATTATTTTTGGTATTATTAAATAATAAAGTTCTTGTAATTAACATTTGAAATATTAATTGAGACCTTCTAATATTCGGTGCAACTTTTATTTAGTAAATAATAAGCCTATCTGTATTTTAAATTTTTTGTACCATTAGACAAGTACATGGGGGGTAACGTGGATGGGGCAAAGTGAAATACTTAATTTCGTTTAGTTGTTCAATCATTTATTGAATCTCTTACGTATTTTTGTTAATTGCTTTATTAACGTACCTTAATATAGAAGTTCACTTATATATTTATTCATTCATTCAATTATTTTCTTATTCATTCACTCTTTTACTCACTCATTTATTTGTCCTCGTACATTAGTTAATTTATTTATTTAATAATTCGTTTATTTTTTTCAGTATCTTTTTATTTATTCATTCAACCTTTTATTTACTGATTCATTTGATCAAAAATATGTTTCATAATAGAATAGAATACATTTCATTACAAAAATATTTCATTTCTCACTTTGCTCCTTGAAAAAATAAAGTGAAAATTTTCCACTTTTTTTTTGAAAGCGAAAATTCACTGCAAAAAAAAAAAAAAAAACTATTTCGATGCAAGTTTTATTATAAAATACAATGTTCTTTCTTTATGTACTGTAATTTTCAAAACAAATTTCCAGTTTGTTCGTTTTGAAAACGCTCAGTCATCTTAATCATTTTACTTTGCCCCACATCCCCCTACATATTTTTCTCAAATTTGAATCTGGACCAAAACAAACCCTGGAAAAAAGACATCTCTGCATTAGTTTTTCCAGAAAACAACATTACAAATTTATGAAAAAATAATGGCTTACATCAAGAGCAGAAATTCTGAAATTTCGGTTATGAGGGAAATAAATAGAGTTTGAAACACCACACCTGAAATGAGCTAAATTTGATCTGAAAGTGTCGAGTTCACCCGGTTTTGACCTCTGGAGTTGAGCCTTTTGCACTCACTCGTGAAATTCCTCTGTTGAAGTCTTAATGAGCTACAGATTTTGGGTATTTAAGTGACCTTTGCATTGTTTTCATGAAATTTATATTTTAGCACATCAATGTTAGACTTTTTATATATGGTTAAGTATTTGAAAATGTATGCTCAGCTAAATGTATTTTTTTACCAGGGAACCACTCGAATAGTGTAATAATGAAAATAATTAAAAAAAGTAGAACATAATTAAAGAGCATAGTGTCGTCCAAAATAAATAAATGTAATGTAATTTTAAGACCTCATATTTCGATCACGGGGGTACGAAGGCAAATGATTTATACGTCAAAAAACATTTTTTTCACTATGCTCTTTCAACTACTACTTTTTTTCTATTTATTTTTTTAATTAATTAATTAATTTATTTTTTATTTATTTCATTTGTATACTTACATATGGTTTTTTGGTTAGATGTTTGTGCTTTGCATTCTATATGTTTCTGTACACATTACTTCATTCTCTCATTAAATAAAGCTCTTCGTTTGTAAACTGAAGATTTAAGTTTCACTTTTAAAAATAGGTGTGGAAAGTGTGACAAAGACCTTGGTGCTTGCTCCAATTTGAAATGTCTTTGATTCGATGTTCTAAACGCTCACTGATCAATCATCCAGGTGTTCTTTTCTCATGATAATAGCCAAGGTTAGGCTAACCAGCCCACCCTTTGAGCAAATTTCTCATATATTCGCAATAAAGCACCTCTCTAGAGAAGCCGAAATTCAAATTCAATATCACGCTCCAAGGCTACCCAGTGTCAAGGTTCCTAGTTTCCGACAAGTTAATGATATAATATTCGTTGCAGATGCATTTCGAGGACGAAGTGAGGGAAGACGAGATGGTGAGGGCATCACAATGAGTTTTTTTGACACATAAGGTAGTTACTCACTAAGTAACCAACCTCTAACCTTTCAGTGAACTTTGACTTTTTATTTCTCCCAATTTCATTTTCTTTTACAATTGTTCTCAAGCGAAATAAATCATAGCGTTTTTACAAAGAACTACGCTCCTAACTTTAAAATCGCATTTCTAAAGTTTAATGTTCATCGTTATTCTTCTAGTAATTATAGTGCTACATAAAACTCTAAAGTTGGGTAAAACAGATAAACAAACAATTATGAGTTATTGTTCTTGTTGTTTAACATGCCAACTGGGAGATCGACTCAAAGCGAAAGGAAATTAATGCAGAAGGAGTGACTCCTGAAAAAGTGTGACCCCTTGAGAGTGATCCAACTTTTGCCCAGACCGATAGATGGCAGCACCATCAATCTGCTCCTTCACAATTTAGGTATAATTCTTAGGTGGTGGGAAAGTGAACCCTGCACCCATGGCAACTGCTACAGCGATCAACCACACTTTCTTTCGAACACAACTTTCGAACTTGTTTACCTAACTTATGGAGCATGGAGCACTGCTCATAATACTCATAATTCATAATACACCAAATACATATAATAGCCTTTTATATTATGCTGTCAAAACAAGCAAGACTTTTAGAAAACAACTTAGTTACTTTTACCAACCACTTTGTTATGCTTTTTTAATAAAATACAAAAAATCAACACATATTATTATATCTTGCATAACTTCATTATTTTTCTTCAATACATGTCATTATCACACTACTTGTCCTAACAATTTACGTAAAATTAACTTTTATGATACATTTTAATGATTAGCAATAAAAAAAAATTATAGCATCTAGAGACTGATGTTTTCAATTGTATTAAGTCTAAAATGTGTTAGTTGTAACTAGCAAAAATACCTGCACTAATATCAAATCTCTTTTAGGTTGTTCAACAGAGTAGTACACGCAATATGAGCTTTGTTTTCATGTTATACCTAATTAAGTAAACAATGAATTCCGCTTCTTTTACATGCGATTTGCAAGTGTAATCAATTCATAATTTTCCAGGTCATGCTTGTTATTGAATAATCCCAAGCTTGTTTATGTTTCTGAACTACATCCTATTATTTATCATCTGTGTTATACAAAAGGCTTTTAGTGAGCAGGTTTAAATGCTAGCTTATATTTTGTGTGATTGTTTTTGCAGCTTACATTTTCTACTGCTATAATAGTGCATTTAATAAAATAAAAAAAAATACGAAGTTTAATATGTTCTGACAAAAAGGTTGATTACGTGTTGAAAATGTGTTTGGATTTTATTGTGTTGAAATTAAAGCAAGAAATGTTCGAAATTCGTTTTAAATATCTCGATTGGTACAGAATGACTATTTGTCGGATAAGCTGGAAGTTTGGACTTTTATTGAATTGGGTAAAGAGCACAAAATTATTGGTACTGCATAATCTAGTCATACTAAACTCACATTGGAAGAAACAGCAGCAAAAGAGCAAATATTCGGTCTCTCAAGTTATGCGCTTACGCACCGAGTGCAAAGATGAGATATTGAAGAGAGACTGCAATTTTGTTGCTTTTGATTCCAATGTCAAAACACATAGGTGCCAATGGATGTCTGATGTCTGGTAATCACGTTTCATCTAAAACAGAAAAAAACTTGGAAATCTAAGTTAACTGTAGTTAATTTACTATTTTTGAGCTTATTTTCCCTATAGTTTCATCCCGATTTAGATCCACAGTAGAATGTATCAATTTAAATTCGATACAAGAAAAATTTTCTTTTTCATCGCGATTCAGTTCTACCGTAGATTGTATTAATTTACATTCGATACAAGAAATTTTTTCTAGAACACATACATAACTACCACGTAAGAACTAGCGAAAATAACAAATAACTTAATCAAGCATAAAAGTCAATCGTATAAATTAAATTGCAAATCAACCAAATGATGGTTGGTAGGTAGTTAAAACAAAATGCAATGAATTTATCTGCTGCAAATTCTTACTACGTCGTAGAAAAGGGCAATAGAAATACATCGTGAAAATTTAAAGTAAGATACCTGCTTACTTTAAAGTAAAACTTTGTAAACAAGACTGAGCACTGCAGTTGCTCAAACTTTGCTTCAGATCAACCCATAGATGAAAGAAATGTTTATTTTCTTCCTGCTTTCTCATTAAAGTAAATCACATATCGCTAAGAAGTACCTCTGCGGGTGATCCAACCCGGAAACACTATTTTCAAAATGATTTCTCTTCCAGCTTACTAGCTTTACAAACTGAATGCTGATTCGTATTCAAATGAGAGTGAATGTTCTTAAAAAAGTAAAAGCTCAATTAAGTAATATGAATGGACTAATTTAATGTTCTTTAAACCTTGACTCTCGCTTTGCGCCAGCAGTAACAAAAGTTTTAAAATAGTGTCTGCAAAATCCTTTCGTTCCATTGCTTCAGTGCATTAACAGTAGCAAATTCGTTGCTTTGTGTTCCGATGTTTTCCGCTTTATGCTGAAGCTACGGATTATTTATTGCACTGCAAATACAGAACCATAGCTTAACATTATCGGCACTCTGTAAAATTGATGTAGGCAAAATGTTAAGTTTTCATTTGTTAATCCGGTAACTGCATTGAAAGTTACTTGTTTATTCCACTTTAAATAAAATTTGGGAGGAAATTAGGAGATTAGTTATTTTGCACACATTTCATATCATCGCCTCTAGGCAACAGAAAGATATCTAATCCCAGGAATAACGGTAAGATATTATGCTGTTGCTTTGAATCGACGATATTCTTGAAGTGCATTTTGGTTCAGAACTCAGAACTGCTTTTAAGAAAACAATGAATACGCATTACTGAAAACAAAAGTAAAGATGAGCATTAAGCAGCTTTTCGAGGATCATGAAAACAATGCGTAAAAACTGAGGTCGATCATCAAGTTTGGAGTCTCACAGGGTTGAAATTCATGCTTAACTTCATTACTGTGTTCAACATAACAAGTCTTTTGGCTTAATAATATAATTTATTATCTATAAACTAGCCTGCAAGGTGGCTAGATTAGCCGCTTGCGGCACCGGCCTGGGCTAATATATTAAAACAAAGGCTCGATTCGATTTTTTTTTTTTGAGCAATCACGATTGCTTATTGCTTTCATTTGACCGTCCTTGGCGTTTGGTTCCTTTTTCAGCTTGGACCAGGGACACCAGCACCACCGGCCTCTGCCGGCGCGGCTCCGAGCACTGCCTCCTGGAATCCGTTTCTCCTGGTCGATAACGTCCATGTCCTACACACATGCGCGCTCATACACACACACACGCTCATACACACAAGCCTTTACACACATACACACACGCCTACGTGCCTACACACAGGTCTACGCACATACACAAGCCTACACATGCACGCCTGCACACACACACACAACTATACACACGTAACCGCCCAGGAGGAGGGGTAGGATTGGGGGAACAGGAGCTGTTTCTAGAAACAATAGCCCCCAATGAGTCCCCCCCCCCCCCTGTCGCAACTTTTGATTGCGAAAAACATAATTTGAATTCAAAATTTCGGAATTCAAATTATCTCGTGTTAAAAAATATCAGGGAAGCATCGGGTAATGAGCTAGTTGTCAATAAATGCAATTTTAGGGAAAAAAAATTTTTTTTTTTTTTTGGTTTTTTTTTATCGTCACGTTTTTAGAGAAATAAAAGGATCATTTAAAACAGCGATACTTTTTTCTGAAAACTGACTAAAGTTGGTAAATAAAATGTTTCACTTGTTGCTTCGAATGTGACTAGTGAAACGTAACTGTATTTAAAAGTTATAATTGCGTGTTTTTTCTTATCTCGCAAATATTTAAACAGATTTCGGATCGCATATAGCATTTTACAGTTTATTTGGAAGACAATACAAATCGATATTAAAATTTTACAAATATTCCACGCCATTAAATATTAAAAACTAAGATATATTTTAGTGTTTACACTTCTTAAGAAGAACAATTGAATTTTGAAAAGATGACATTCAAATGTTTTACACATAATAAATTCAAAAGCAGCTTCTTTTGCAAGTTCTGGAGAAAATGGTGTCAAGTACATTAACACCCCCCCCCCCCGTTCCTCAAAAAAAAAAGTTAAAAAATCAATGAAACTGCCACGTGTGAGTTTAAAGTTACCCACGAAAGAAAAAAACCCTTTTGAATCTACATGTTTCTCTTCAGAAATTTCAAATGAAGCAAAAAGTTAATAAAAATGTTATCACTTAGTAAAAATCACATCACGTTTTCTTTCTGTCATAATGTATTACTTACTTGGCACTCATATTTCTACTCGTACGTCCGTGCATATGACTATAAATTCAATTTTTAGACAGTCGCAAGATATTTAAATGAATGCTTAAATACTTCCGCTGGCGGTATTTATCACAAGGTTAAAAGTCAACCGAAACTTATTCCAACTTTTATTTTAATTAGGGGTTAATATAATAAGAAAGAATGTGGTGAAAAAAGAATAAAAAAGCAATAGTTATTACAGAGACTTTACTTCATATAGTTCGCCGTTTCGTTGTTCCTAAAATGTCAACTTTTTAACTTATATAGAAATGCCTAAAAAGAAGTAATTTTACGCGAAATGCAGCTGCATTTAAAATTTAAGATTACATGCATTTAAATCGTCTTCCAAACTTTTCTGTCATAACAGGTTTTAATTAAATGTTAATAAAGAAGGTGAAAATAAATATAAGTGTGGCACGAACTTTGCTTATAATATCTTTCCTTCCTAAATATCCTCATTATAATTCAATGAGACACGAGTTTAAGTTGCCTAAAAGTTGTTTGAAACAAGAAATATTATAATGTAATGAAATTTAAAACTCATGTTATATGAAGTTCGATTGCAGTTAAGACATTTTTTAACCATGACCCCTTATTGCTGTAAACTCTGTGAGAATCATAAGTTTTGCGATAAAATGTTAAGTTTGCGGTGTTAAAGGGGAAAAAAAAAACAGTATACTTTTTTCAACAATATCTCTTTTTGTTTTCTCTTATAAGAGATTCTGATATCCCCTATTGTGACAAAATATAATTTTTCAATTTTATGTATTCGATTATTTGTAAAATAAATTTAAAAATTAGGTGACATATATGTCCCATAACGGTCATTAAAAGGTCAAGAAGCGTTTCGCTATAATCAAATTCTCAGCGATAAAATATTGAAATCTTCTATAATAAAATACACATATTTCCCTGAAAATCTTTTATAAAATCATCGTACCAATTGAACGAAAACCTTTAGTGCAATGTTAAGTTGAGCACATGAAGCCCATGCCGATTTTCGAAAATAGTAATGATAATCAAGTTTTATTAAATGTTGCCAAAAGACCCCAGCAGATTGTTTTAAGAATCTAACAAGAAAAAAAATGAAAAAAGCAAATTCGCAATCAATGAGCAAACAAATAATATTCAAAAGACTTACTAATCAAAAAAGTTGTTACCCATTGAAACATTAGCCGAAAGGATATTGCTTCATTACAAAATTAAATTTCCTAACTTGGAAAATATAAGCAGTAGGACTGAAATCATTGACTAAGTCCGCAAATTTAAATGTAGTTTTACATACACACTGCTTGCTCGTATGTTTTTAACTGAAAAATTGGAAAGTAACTTTAAACTCAATCTGTAGGTCACCTTTAGCGCTTCTTCAAATTTATTATATAATATAAATTTAATAAAAATTATATATGTATATATTTTTAATTAAAAAAAAATTCTTATTGAATCAGTATTACTTTTCACTCAGGTTGCGTTCTTGTCAGTCAGTTACCACGATTTAACATTTTTTCTAAAATCACCTAATATGTATTTTGGAAATTCAATTATAGGGAAAGGTTGCCGTCAATGAACCGGTTCCATGACTAGACACCGAAGATATTTCTCGTACCAGAGTTTGTACATACGCGTAATCAGTTTTAGTACCTTCCTTTGTCTGAAAACAATCTACTGCAGAGTCGTCAAGTAGCTTAAATTATTTAATCATATTGTAAATCGGTGAGAAAAGATTTCTACCATTATCTTCCTAATTATTGAGATTTTCATTTAGTTATAACATGCTTTGAATATCATTGTTAATGTAACCGTGATGATTGACTTAAAAGAGTGCCTTTTCAAGTACATTTCTCCATACTTCATGTTTCATCATGATCCGTCACTGCAGTAACACCTGTAAGCATATTCAAAATGACGCAGTTGCTATCATAGGACCATTAGCATGAATGGGATCAGCTGACAAAGTGTTTCATTCATGGAAGATCTCAAATATTGCTGTAACTTCAGCTAAATTACCTTTGAAAATTGCTCAATTGTTTTAAAATAAATATGACAACGAGAAAAATAATCTCAGTAATTCATGCAAACTCTTATACTTTATTATAATTTCAAGGCCAATTTTTTCTGTAAAATTGATTAAAAATTTAAAACATTATAATACAGTTTGAAATACTTTTGATCTTTCCAAAAAAAATGCAAAAATTTGTAAATTATTATGGCCAGTGGATGAGTGAGAGCATGCAACGTGCTACAGTAGCTTACAGAAATGGTGGCATGGACCTTTACGAAGTCTGCCGACAATGTAGAATCCTGAAAGCAACTTTAAAAAGTCACATGGAGGATAAAAACCGGTTTGTTGTTACCTTAGTCACTTATTAAAAAATTAGGAGATATGCCCTCTGAAATAGGAATATGATTAGTGAATCATACTTTGAAACTAGAGACGAAGTTTTTGGAATTACTTCCCAAAAATTGGGAGAATTGGCCTTTTAAGAGGCTGAGAAAAATAACATGTCCTACAGATTTAATTAAGACAAAAAGTATGTTTATACTATAGTGTCTGGTAGTTTGAGACTTAAGCTCAACTCCAGATGGTTTTAGTAATAAAATAGTCAAAAAGGTTTTCTGAAATTTTAGAGAGCAAGTACAATCATGCGTCAAACGAAAATGTTCAAAATCGATTTAACGAAATTCTCAACAGTTCAAAAGAGTTTGAAAAGATATTAGCTAAGAACAGTTTTGCACAGGTTGGGAAATTATCAAGTGGTGAACGAGACATGTTGACAACAGCTGTGTGTTGTGTGAGTGCTGGGTTTTTCTTAATATTCCTCTTATCCGAAAAAAAGAAACATTTTAGAAAATAAATCTATTTTTTTTATAACTTATTGTTATTTATAGTGTTTATTGATTACCTGTTATTAAGATTTATAAGTTACGCATTGATTTTTTATTTTGGAAATGTGGTCCATCGATGGAAACTCGATGGAACATGCATAGCATCCGGTTACCATGAATGGACCACATGCTAAAATGTTTATTTTTAATTTTTATTCCTTATTGTGTATATTTATCATTATAGTAATAGAATATTATTATTAAAAGAGCAATATACTGAGAAATTGTTCCTATAATTAACGTGAAATTTGAGTTGGATTTCCTTTCTAAAAAAATCGAAAACTGTTATGTGGTTCATTGACGGCAACCTTCCCCTATCATAAAATTCAGCTAAAAATGTACAATAAGCGAGGGGAAAATATCTTTAAAAAAAATAATATTTTGTGGTTTCTGTTTCAAAATATTTATCGCTTTGATCTGTGAATGTCAGCTAGTAACCCTTGGAATTGCCTATATATACATTAAAACTTCTCAATGAGGGTCACTAAGGGGACTGGACATCTATTCCCTTAAATAGAGGTGTCCCTTTTTCGGAGGTAGATAAATTGATGCATGCTGTGTATATAACTCAGTATAATTTCATAATAATCTTAAGCTAATAAGTATTGAAAATGTTTCGTATATACTAAGATTTAGAATTGTTCAAATCGGGGGAAAAACATTCAATTAAATTTTTATCAACTTTTGTAGTATCAAAATATTTATTAATTATAATTTTAACTAATGTGTTACATGGACTTGTTTGATGTCATGTAATTTACAATGCAATACAAAGCAAAAAATAGTGTGATCGCATTTCAAGTTTTCTATACAAAGCTTGTCACAGGTGGTGCATTATCAGCCTATATTAAGAAATTGATGAGAAAGAAAAGCCTGAATGTAGGTCTCAGCAAGAATTTGAAATACAATGTTAGTTTCTTTGCAAGTTCATGTCAAGAAAAAATTTTACCACTTAACTTTTTGACAGAAATTGAACCTTGAATTCCAATAAATTCAATATTTCTAAAGCATTTACACATTATTTTTTGTAATTTTTCTCTGTGACTGCCCTTTAAATAGAGTATCCCTTAATGAGAGGCAAATACATGGAGATCCCTTTTCAAAGGGACTGGGATCAGAAAAACGGTCCCTTAAATAGAGGTGTCTTTTATCCAGAGATGTCCTTTAAAAGAGGTACTACTGTATATATAAGGGTTGGTTGGTGTAAGTGGGACCCCTTTTGATAGCAGTTCGTTTTTGAAACCTTATACAAAAGTTTTGAGCCAAAATAAAAATTAAACTTATATTGTCTTATTTTATTGGACTTATATTGTCTTGGACATTATTAATAAACAAAAATTCATCATTATTTTCTAAAATAATGCTTGAAATATTCTTAACGATTATTTAAAAAAATGGGATGGGTGTCCGACTTACCCCTTAGTATGAGGTAAGTGGGTCGCCCCCTCCCTTTATTTTAATTTTAATGAAGCATATCTAAAAAAGGGGTAAGGGGGTCTTGCATGATAAAGTATGTAAATTTTTATTGTGAATTAAGTTTTTGTAAATGCATCCATTTATGAGATATTTACTGTCTCATTTAGATATTTACTGTATCGCGGAAAATTTTAAAACAAAATACAAAACTATTTTATTTGAAATTTATTAAAACCCTATAGGAATATATTTTACTTTTACATATAAAGGTGTGTTGAATAAACGTAACACATTTGATTGAGATCAATTTTGGTAAATTAGCCAAAACTATAAGTTGAAAAAGAAATTGGAAACACTAAATGGCTGCGTCTATGTAAAGTTGGCTAAGGAAGAACCATCATTACTTCGTCCTCAGTAATTATTCCAACATCATTTGCACCATGCCAATAAAAAGTATCACTATTATATTCGTTCTTGCAAATTCAACAGTATGTTTTATTTTTATCATCAGCTTCCAACATTAGACCTACACTATACATTATGGTTTTCTTTCATGTAAGTTTCAAATACATAATAACCAGCTTTAGCAGTTTTTGTAGCTGAACTATAAATTCCTACTAGGTCATCATAATTGTCTTGTATTTCACTAATTCAAATATATAATCAAAGTTGCTTTTGGTTTTGAAATCCACATTATTATAGGAGGACCTACTTACCCCGTAGTGATGGGACTCACTTACCCCTTATAGCAAAAGTTTACGGGGTAAGTGGGACCCCTCCTCTTAAACACTTATTAATAATATTTTGTTCGAAAATTCTTGTTGCTGTATGAACTTTAAGTTAAACTATACGTGAAGAATTAAATATCATAAAATATAATAAAAACTAACCTGGAAGCACTTCTTTGAAAAATGTTGCTTGAACTGACAAAAAAAAAAAAAAAAAAAATCAGATTTTTTTTTCTGACTAAGTGCTATGACCTAGAAAAAAACTTGTACGAAACCCAAATATGTGCAAAACCAATCACTGTGATGAAATTCAACATGATCAGTGCAAAAGAGTTTGAAAACTTTATCCATATTTATGTTTTAGCGGGGTTACCCACTTACCCCAGTGACCCACTTCCCCTTACCCAACCCTAATATAAATATATATATACATATATATTCTCTTAAAAAATTATACTTGCTAACATAAATTTTTTCCCTGTCATAGCAATTTCTAACATGATTTTTTTTTACTGCCAAAACTATAAATTTATATTACGCAAGGAATGTGTAATAAGTTACTTACATGTAACCCTAAATTTAGGCAAGGCAAAGTTTACTCATATTAATAAAGTGTTTGATTCCCGATCCTGCAAAAAGGCAGTCCTTTCTAGTTATGTGAGTTTAGCGCTGAAGTACAGAATTTCAGGCACAAATACATTGCTACTAAACTACGAGTTATTTCCGACTTGCCGAACAATGTAGCTTTTTATTATGCAAATATTTTATAGTTTAATTTTCTCGCTGACTTCTTTATATGTACTATCCTGTGCTTCAAAAACTCAGTTTATTGTCAGATTGCTGCTTGACGAAACAGAAATGTTCAGCAATTCTTATTGTTTTGAATAGATATTCAGAAACTATCGTGTTTTGTCGTGATGCATTCATTTTCTATCCTAGCATTATTTTCGAAGGATACTCTCTTATAGTGAAGACCGTTGGAGAGTGTCATTTAGTTACAGAAACTAGCGCATTTGTAGCATCGTGTAGATTTTAATTGTTTTATTGACATTAGTTTCTTCATTTTCTTTTTTCACGTGCATTGCACGGTTTTTATCCAGTCTGTCTTTTAAAATAAATGAATAAATATATACATTATTTCTAGCATGTAGATACGCAAAAACCCATATTTTTAAGGTACAGGAATAAACCCGGAACTTTGGAGACCATTAGGAATTTTTCATGATTTTCCAGGCTGTTTCTAGGCTAAAATACAATTTTGTAATATTTTTTCAGATGATATCACTGCTAAAAGATCTATGTTCTTGATATAGAACAAGCTATTTAAAATTGGTATCGAATTAAAACTAAAAATATGTTTATTGAACAAGTTTTTTTTTTTTTTTTGAAAGAAATTTAAATTGTTGGTTAATGTTACTGTTAAGGTAAGTTTTATGAATAATATGACTGACTCAGTGCTATTATTAAAGAGTGCTAAATATAAAAAAAAATCATTTAAATGCATAATTACAGGTTATTAATGTTCATAAAAGCATTAAACATTCAAATCAATTAGTTAAATATTTAGCTGCGAACCATTAACAAAAAATAGTCAGTTAAGGGTAGCTAAACAGTATATTTGGTATTTTTTCTTTTTTAGAAAAAATTTGCGTAATTTGCCTTTACAACAGTAAAACGCATTAAAATTTTTAAACCGTGTCGGGAAAAGGTTAAATTTTCCTCTCTTTAAATAACTTGAAAATTCCCGGAAATTTTTAAAACTTTCTTCTCAAATATCTTGATTTATTCCCGGGAATAAACCTGGTGCTTTCCTTTCTTTGCAACACTATTAGCGTGCATTGTACTCGCCCTATATCTGTGTTTGTACGTACAGGGGCGACTGGGTCCCCCGCAAGAGGGCGTCAACCTTGACTTCCAAAGAGCGCAAAAAAAAAGGTGCAAAAAAAAAAAAGAGGTGCAATAAAAAAAATACGCTCAAAAAAAAAAAAAGAAAATAAAGAGAAAGAAAGGAAAATAAAAAAAAGAAAAACAATGGTACACAGGTTTACGAGTTTAAAGGAAAGAAAAAAAAAAGCGAAGGGAAGTCGCACAGATTTGTAAGCGGGAAAAAAAAAAGAAATTGCACCATATTTTTTTTTTAAATAAATCAATTTAAAAAACTATTTTTTAACAAAAAAAAAGTTTTTAGGCTTGAGGGCGTATAGGCGGGAAGACGCATCGGTCCACGGGCCGATGGGTCGGCTGGCCAGTCCGCCTTTGTGTACGTATAGCAACAGTACGTGAAGTCCGGTCCCTAACGAGGGACACCTTTTTGTGGTGGTGACATCTGAAATGAATTTAAATGCCCATGAACGTTTAGGTATATCAGTTCTGCAGAACAGACAACTTTTCTCCCATTAAATCACAAATTGTATGTCATCAACAAAAATTTTACGTACTTTCTGAAAATCGGATGTTTCCAGAAACTGTGTTACAAGCAAAAAATGCACTCCTTTGTTATTAAAACAATACAATAATCTATATTCTATCAATTATGATTCAAATACGTTACCAGACTGTTCAAAATCAATCAAACCTGGAGAGAGTATATTATTTATAGTTGACTTTAGGAACTATGTATCATGAAGAGGAATGTTCTTGGAAAATTCAATGTTTATTTGCTTCGATTAGTTTCATTCATTTATTCTTTCATGCAGTAACTTAATTTTGTGAACCTGACTACAGTAAGAAATAAATAAATACTTTTGTGCGGGAAAGTAAATGGTGATCAATAACGTTTTAAAACGTTTTGAAACACGAAATTAGCAACTAATTTTGTGCTTTAAAACGTTGTTGATCACCATTTACTGACTATAGTAGCTTATTTTTATTCTCGTGCATTAGTTTTCCGCGGAACTGTTTATGCCACTATAAATCACGATTGAATAATTATAGTAAAGGAATTTTTATTACAAATTATAAATTGTTTTTGAATCTGGTTAATTAACTAATGTAGTATCGATGATTAATGATTAATTTTGTTTCTCATTGATTTTGGTTCCTCCTAAGAATCTAACCTTTTTCTATGCATTTTTTGACACTTTTTCTTTTTTTAGTCCCTGTACTATACTATTGTATAAACATTACTTTTTCAAACATTTTGTTTTGAAATACTACTTTTTGGCGAAACTTTTTTAATTTTGCTCAAAACTTATCCTACTTCGTAAAAATATTTTGATTCAAACTCCAATTGGAAGAAAAATTTCGTTAAATAAATAAATAAATAAATAAATAAATATATATATATATATATATATATATATATATATATATATATATATATATATATATATATATATATATATATATATATATATATATATATATATATATTTTTTTTTTTTTTTTTTCTTTAAAGTTAATTTGAATTTTTACAGCACCTTTTCAATTACTTTATTTTTTATTTATTTAAATTAAAAGTTAAATTCGCTTGAGATAAAAGATTCTTCCTTTTTTAAAAGTTTTATTTTCTGTTCAAATACATTAAAAATTTTGTCGTAAAGAAATATTATTTTTAATTGAAGCGTGTTAGCCATTTTAAATTTGTTTTGTGAAAATTCAGATTTTAGAAAGAAATAAAATATATTTCTTTGGTATGCGTCATATACAATGGACAAGGTCAAACCGATCGAAGAAAGTAAAACAATAGATGAATTTAAAAACAAAAGCGATGAAAACTGTTGCAATATGTTGTCAAAAATTGTGTGTAATTATTAATGGACAGCTATAAAATTCATGCAACTTCAAGGATTTTGATCAGTCATCGAAATATTTTGATCTCATGAATATTTTTTGCGTTAGTTATGAATTATGCATTGACAATTCTAGGAATTAATTAGTCTGAATGTCAGTTTTTACGTAAAATACTAATGCAGTAGGACGTTTTGGCAAATGATTTTATGACCATACTTTTATAATGATGACATTTTATACATCTACATTAAATACTTTTTGTGTTGTGATATTTTTGTTTCGTTTATTTAAAGCAGCCCAATACTTTTAATTGATGTATTATAATTATTCATCTTTTTTTTTCTTTACCCGTGAAAAGACAGCTTTTTTATTCAGACACAATTATGTTTCAATAACATTATCTCAGATATGACTCAGAATATTAATTAACAATTTAAGAAAACAGAAGAAACTCCAAAAGAATGTTTCATTGAATCATATTTTATTCCTTATTATTTCTTATAAATAGGACAAGGGAACTGAGTGAGTAAATTGAATCTTATGCTTAAAATCAGTGAAGAAATGATAAAAATACGTAACAAAAACAATTTATTTTGTGTTCTTTATAATATTTGTTTTTCCTTCAACTAGTTGGAACATATTTGTTTCATTTATTTAAAGCAGCCCATCACTTTAATTGATGTATTGAAATAATTTATCTAACATTTTTACGTGTGAAAAACTAACCTTATTCAAAGATGCAAATCTATATTTTAATCTTAAAAATCGTTTCGTATATTAATCATAACTTTAATTTACATTTCTGTACCACAGAACCAGACTGACGTAAGTCCATTGATGGTAATTTTTAGGTTATTATTGCGTTTAATGTAGAATTCTATTCCGCACTGAACCATAACACCGGAATTCTGGTTTAAGAAAATCCTTTGTAATTATTTACCAGTTTTATAAGAGTGTGAGTCAAGCGTTTTTACTCTCTCCTGCAAAGTACGGATAGTGTGACTTGCGTTGGTTAGGCTGTGAGGTACAGATTTTTTGAAAATGAATTGTAATGCAAAGTTTATGAAAAAAATAATTAAAAAAAAACATAAGGGCTAAATTGCAATCATTTTTTTTATTCCTTGTTATTTCTTATATATATGACAAGAAAGCAGATATACTAGATTTAATATGTAAAACATGCGCAGGAAGAATAACAATTGTGTTATAAAAGCAGCATTATTAAAGCACGAGTTTGTAAAAATACTGCGTACACATATATAGACATTCTAAAGACGCTCTTTATTAATAACAAAGATGTGAGCTTTGATCTATCATTCCGTAGCTCAAACTGTTCTATAACTTTCGTAAAAGAATATTGTTTGAATATGAACTGGGTTATTTTAACCTTTTTTTTTAGCGTGCTGGTTCACTTTACTCTCAAAAGAATGTTTCCTTAACTTTTTTTTTTCTGGAATTGACCTTTAAAAATTATTTTAAGAACTCGGTTAGTTAAAACGCAGTTTCAAAATTAACGACAATGATGTATACACCATTCTATTAACTAATTTAGCAACAAATATGTTTTTTTAAAAAACGCTACATTAAATTATCAAATTAAGTAAGATCGGTTGGGGGAAGTGGGTCGCTGGGATAAGTGGATCACCCCTTAAAAACTAAATATGTATGCAATAAATATGCATATGGCTTTTATATTATTTTATACTGATCATGTCACATTTCATGACAATGATTTGTTTTGAATATTTTTGGACTTAAGGAAATTTTTTGGAGTTCATAACTCATATGATAAAAAATTTCAAGAAATTTTTTTTTTAAGGGGGTTCAAACAACATTTTTCAAAGAAGTATTTCCAAGTACGTTTTTATTATTTTTTTTATGTTCATTAAACTTTTACATACAGTTTTACTTAAAGTGCATGGTGCAATAGGAATACAAAGTATTATTAATAAATGTCTAAGAGGAGGGGTCCAACGGTCCAACTCATTCCGTAAATTTTACCTATAAGAGGAAAGTGGGTCCCCTCATAAAAGTGACGATTTTAAAAGGAAAAGTAACTCTGATGAAAAAATTTCTATGGTGAAATACAAGATAATTATGAAGGTATAAAAGGAATTGATAGTTCATCTACAAAAGCTGCAAAAGCTAGTGACTATGTATTTGAGACTTGCATCAAAGAAAAGTATGCAGTATTATGTAGCTCTAATTTTTGAAGTTGATGTTGCAAATGAAAAACCCAGCATCATTAACGAAAAGAAAGGCTGGCAGCATTATGCAGCTCTAATTTTTGAAATTGATGATGCAAATGAAAATTTCAGCATCATCAACAATGAGAAGAAAAGCATACAGTATTATGTAGCTCTAATTTTTGAAGTTGATGATGCAAATGATAAATTCAGCATCATCAAAAATGAAAAGAAAAGCATACAGTATTATGTAGCTCTAATTTTTGAAATTGATGATGCAAATGAAAAATTAGTGTTAAACTTAAAAGAAAGGTTAGAAATAGGGGCACTTTTTACTGACCTGATTCATATTATGTTGGGAATAATATTGAAGATGAAGTGATAATGTTTTTCTCTTTCACTCAACTTTAAATAGACTCTGCCATTTAGTGTTTCCAATTTCTTTTTTAATATATAATGTTTGCTAATTTAGTAAAATTGATCTTGATCAAGTGTATTATGTTTTTTCAATAATGCTTTATATGTAGTTAAATATACACCTATAGGTTTTCAATAAATTTCACACATGTAATTGTTTTGATTTTTGTTCTAATTTTCCATCAAACAGCTTCAAATGTCAGTAGATATCTCATAGTCAGTAGATGCAATAAATGCAACCTTCATTTAAGTTTGCATTTACAATAAATATTTCATACTAAAAATTCACACTTTATCAAGTAAGACACATTTAAACCCTTTTTTAAATTAGCTTGCTTTAAATTTAAGTAAAAGGGGTAAGTGGGACACTCATCTGATTTTTAAAAAATAATAGTTAAGAATATTTAATACATTATTTTACAAAATAACGATGAACTTTTGTCAATAAAGCCCAAGCTAAAGTAAGTCTATAGGTTGATTTTTTTTTTCTTCAAAATTTATGTATAAGAATTCCAAAGCGAAGTGTCCAAAAAAAGGGTCCCACTTACTCCATCCAACCCCATTGTAACTTTTTTTTCATAACAATATTGCTGACGATAACTACATATGAAGGAGTGAGAAACAAAGGGATGTAAGAGGACATTTTCAAGTTTTGAGTAAAACGCGTTTAAAGATATTGTCCTAGGTAGGCTTTCATTGAAATTCTTTTCCTAAATCCTGCTGTATAACAGTACCTACTTGAGCTACTAGTACTATCTCTTGACACAAGACAGAAGAGAAGTTCACCTACCATTTGTACTGATTACCTCCAAATGTTTAATTTTGCCACTTACATTCCTTTGCTTTTCACTGTCTCATATGAGGCAGTGAGAAGCAAAGGGATGTAAGTGGACATTTTCAAGTTTGGAGTAAAACGCGTTTGAAGATAACATCCTAGGTAGGCTTTCATTGTTTTTTTTTTTTTTTTTCTAAATCATGCTGTACTGCAGCACCTACCAGGGCTATTAGTACTATCTCTTGCCCCAAGACAGAGGAGAGGTTCCCCTACTATTTGTACTGGTTATCTCCAAATTAATTTTGCCACTTACATCCCTTTGCTTCTCACTGCCTCATATGTAGTTTTTCAAATGACTGTTATTTTAAAAAAATCTTTTTGATTTTAAATTTATTAAAGAAATACTCACACAAAATATGTTTTTTAATGTCTCATTCTTCTTAAAAAATGTGATTTTTACTTGTTGATGCATTGTTCTTCGGAAGGAGCTTTATATTCGCGTTTAAATGCGAACCTTTTCCCTTTGAGAAATGTTTTGTTTTGCGTGATTCTTTCGGATAAAGTACGGATAAGAAGATAATGTTTTGCACTTTAACTTTATGAATAGTTTTCTGCATCAGCTCAAAATTACTCTTAATGGATGGACATAAAATTATGATAGCAGAATAAATCTTAAGTTTTTGGCTTTAATTGTCTTTCTTTTTCCTTGAGAAGGAGATTTCATTGCGATAAAAATTTACAAAAAGGTAATCATGTAGATTTTCAAATCAACAATTGAGCAACTGCCAACATTAAAACCAGTTTCTCTAATTATACTGTAAGGTAGTAAAGAAAAAGCAACGGTTCCATATTTGAATAAAAAAGATAATTATAGATTATAAATGAATTTATGCGTATTCTACTCTGAATTTCCCTTTGTTGTAAAGCATCTCTTTGTTTTCATGCTTTTCAATTGCTTGCGCTGATGTGTTTTTCTCATTTCTTATGAGCAATAAGTGTTTAAAACAGATACAGTCAAGCAAGACCCAGCACTTATGAGACATCTGCTTATTTTGATTTTTTTCCTTTTCTTACGAAATTCGAGATAAATCTTCGACTCAAAATCAAATTTAAGTATACATTATATTTAATCAGACTTTTTATGAAATACAGTTGACTCTCTGTTTCACGACTTTCAAGGGATCACAAAAAATCTTCCTTAAGTAGAATGCGTCCTTAAATAGAATGCTTTTAAAACAACAGTGGAGTATCCGGGACCGCGAAAAGCCGTTTTAAAATAGAGAAAATCGTTAAATAGAGCGTCGTTAAACAAAGAGCCAACTTTACGTATTAATTAACTGATCATGATTCTGCCACGTTTATAAACTTGAAATTACTCAGTCTTTCTTCTTTCTTTTCTTTTTTTTTTGTTTGAAAAACTTCGTGGGAGTATTTTGAAGTTTCAACCTCTCATTCTGTGAAAGTCAACTGAGCTTTATGAGACAGTTAGTTTAGTTTGAAATAATTCAAACTGAATGAACTACTTTAAAAGAGAGAGACAACCAACTAGAACAAAGAACGCAGTTGATACCAGTGAACGCAATAAGAAAGTCCGCTGGTAGAGCATGTGCAATTAGCGCGCTTAATACACGTTTGAAAGCAATTTCGCAATCGTCTAGGTAATTCAACTAACTATATATTAAGTATTTATTTATCAAGAGTTTCATTTCAAACACACAAAGTTTCAAATGAGAGGCAATTATATTTTTATCATTCCATTTTTGCCAGTTTGGTGAAAAATCAAGCTAATTACTTGAAACTCAAAATCAAATGGGCAGCTAAAGAAGTCTTTACATGTTTCTCAATTTCGTTTTTTTCACCCCGCCCTAATTTATGGCCTTAAATTAACTTTACTTTTTGAGAAAAATATACGAACTTCTCCCCATAACTTGATTTGTTTTAATTGATTTCATTATATATTTCTCTTTCTTCACAAAACTGCAATGAAACACAAACCGGGAAGCGGAAGAATAATGTAAAACAGTAACATTTTATCTAACTAAATCTAGTTTCTTGAATTTTTGAATAACGAAACGAATTAAAAATATTCGTACCATATTACCTTTTCACATTATCATTCTTTTGATGATTTCGAAAGCGCCAAATTAGGCATTTATATTCAAGTCACCGAAATGGAAAGAAATGGCACATTAATGCGACTACTTCGTAATTTCTCCGTTATTTCAGCTGAAAACGACACTTACCATCTTATCAGGCATAATCATAATATTTTTTAGAAGAAATTATTTTGATTGATAGATGGGACTGCAGTCTACAAATGATAAAACATTCGTCATAAATTATGGCATGTATAATTTGAGACATTGAGAAGCAAAGGAATGCAAGTGGACATTTTGAAATTTTGAGTGAAACGCGTTTAAAGTTGCGGTCCTAGATAGGCTTCCATTGAAAAGTTTTTCTAAATCAAGCTGTATAGCAGCACCTACCAGGGCTATTAGTACTATCTCTTGCCCTAAGGCAGAAGAGAGATTCTCCTACCATTTGTACTGGTTATCCCCAAATTTTTAATTTTGGCACTTACATCCCTTTGCTTCTCACTGCTTCATTTGAAATATTTTTTCTACGCTGATTGAGTTATCTGTTACATATAAAAATAAAATTTGTTCCACTTTTTATGTACACGCGTTTTGGTTTTAATTGCGCAAATTCCACATTCATATTATGTTCAATTTATTTGAATCACTACCTATTTATTCTTTTTTAAATTTTTTATGTATGCATAAACTTCGACCATGCATGCATTGCAAAAAGTGGATACAGTAGACCCTCTTTTTACACGTGTTTATTTAACGAAAATTTGATTATACGCGGTTCAGGACTTGGCGTCTTTATTTTCTTTTACGCGGATGCGGCATTGCAAAAAGATAAAATTTTGCCCTATTTAAAAGTAAAAGCTCTTGAGATTGCACATAACATACAATGAACTGCATTTTGGTGTGCTAATAAACGAGCATGGTCCATTGGAGAATTTTTTTTTTCGTTCCAGAGCTCCTATTCAGAAATAAAGTTATTAAACTCACGCAATTCACAGAGCTCACTGGAATCTTAGAACCACCGAGGGTACCGACATCGATGACACACAATCAAAAACTTTCACATTGAAAGTTTTGAGACAGTCTTTGACAAGAAACAGCAAATGATTTTTCTGATTTGTTAGTGAAGGAAGATCCCGTCATTGAAACAATGTCATGGATGCGTTAATGTCTTAAAGAGAACTGCAGCGAAAAATAATTAATTTTTGCGAAAAGACTTTCATAACCAGCTTTTTTTTTTTATAAACACTTAAGGTCATTTATGTTTTCTTTATACACGTTATGCATACCTATCGAAATAATTAAGGTATAAATTTAATATACATTTATCTAACCGTAGAATGAAATATTTTTTTCATCTATGGAACCTAACCCTTATTTAAACACTACTATTAAGTCTTAGCTAGTTAAGTCGCAGTTTTCATTTACTAGGTATTTTCGTGGAACGTAATCCTCACGTAAACGAGAGTTTATTGTATTTAGTAATTTATTCATGGAAAATAAAATATTCATCCCTGTTGAATTGTTTAGTTTACAGCTGTTCATTTTTATATTGAAAGAACTCCCATTTCGATCTAATGTAGTTTATGGGAGGAGTTAAAGAGGGGCTTAGCCCCCCTTGAAAGTTTATTAGCTCCCTCAAAGAAAAACGAGGTTTAAAGCGCCCTCATTCTTCATGTGAATCTATAACACAGTTGTTTTCGCTTTTCCTACTAATAATTATCTAACACCTCTTTTTGCTCAGCATTGAACATTCTTCACTCAAGTACTCCTAATATTTGCTCAGGGTCCGTTCGTTGTTAACAGTGCTGAAAATTTTCCAGGGAGAGCCCTCAAAGCCTCTCTCTGCCCCTAACGTCATCGAACATAGCCTAAAAATTTGTTATTCATCCTTTAATTTCGATTATTTTATTTATTTTTTTATTATTATAGTCTTTTTTTCTTTCTTTTTGAAGGACAGTACCCACCTCTCCCCCCTTCCCTAGTGTCCAAAGCTTGAAATTTCGTTTTAAAACTTCAATATCATCATATTTTAAGGTAATCAGTTTGTTAATTCAATGCAGAACCCGCAACAATTGTTTTTAATGAGCAATAATAAGAGACAGTAAAAACTTGAATCGTTAACATAGTTAGCAAAATAGAAACTTAAAAATAAGAGAAACGAGCTGATGTGTGCAACACATGACTTCCTTTTACTCCAATTTTAATGTCATTTTCCCATTATTGGCAATTTTAATGTGATTCAATTCTCTATTAGTTGATGGTGATATTTTCAGTTTATTCTCTAAATATCACCACCAGTGGCAAAATTGAAACCAGATTTTAAAAAAAGGAAAGAAAAAGATCGCCAAAATTGTCGCCGACTTGGCGACAAAACTTGGCTACTAAAAGACTGGCAATATATCGCCAAGTATCCGCCAAATTATAACACCACGAGAGTACACATCGAAAGTACCAATGATTTCCCCCAAAAAGGGGCAAAAGACCCCTTTAGAAACATCCGAATGCAACCAAAAGGGGAGGTACACAACTAGACCCCACTAGGAGTCTACGTACCAAATTTCAACTTTCTAGGACATACTGTTCTTGAGTTATGCGACATACATACGCACATACATACATACGTACATACGGACGTCACGAGAAAAGTTGTTGTAATTAACTCGGGGAATTTCGAAATGGATATTTCGGGTGTTTATACGTACTTAGGCACTTATCCGCGTGAGGTCGGGTGTGAAAAAAAAACTCAACATTAATTCGGGGACGAGCAAAATGGAAATTAAGGCCAAATTTTGAGTGAAAATTTTTTCGCGAATACACTACTTCCTTTTTTGTAAAAGGAAATAAAAAAGGGAAACAACATCAATGCATGATGAATGGGATACGCCCCATTCTTCTCTATGAAGTACTTATTTTTCTTTAAGTACTTCTCACATAACGCGTGCAGTATTTAGGCTTGACTTTACTGTTAGCTTTCGAATACTATATCTTTGAGCTTGTTATGTATTTATAAAATTTTTGTTTCCTAAAGAAAACTACTCAGAAGATCATTGAGAAAGTAAGAACTTTTCCTTACTTCTGTGGTGTAAAAATATGGTTTTCTGTTTTAACTAACTACAATACCGTATTTCACGTAACAAATAGACCATGACACTATCCGTTCCTCCCTACTCTCCCCTAAGGGACTGTCACGCTTTTTGTCACCGTACCCCCCCCCCCCCCCTTTATCATATGCCACGATATTTTTCATAAACATATCCTTATAAAAAATGCGTGATGTCACACTTCAAGCTGGTTTCAATTGTTTCTATGTTGATGCCTCTTAGCAAGAAGAGAAAATCCATTAAAGCAAAAATCAACTGCGAAGTATTTAAATTGCAGCTATAAACAAGATAATAAATCAAGATTTGCAGCTTAAAAGGTTAAGAAACTTGAGATTTATAGAATTTTCTGAACTCATGTAATTAAAGGTAAAATACTTACGAAGTAAGGGGTGGCAATGTGACGACACGTAAAACATGAAGAATTTTGGGTTAAAGTTGGAAACGCATCAGTGATGATAGTTTTTTTTTTTTTTTCGATACGCAGTGATTAATACTGACTAAGTTTGGGAGGTTTGGCCCGGATCAAACAACCCCATTTTGTTTTATTTGATTTTTTAAAACTGTATATCATTCATTTAGTTTTAAATAGAAATGTTTTTAGTTCAAATTGAATATTTTGCTCTTTACTTGCAATCAAAGTCTTTTAATATAATATAGATATTCATTAAACACTTCCTGTTTATGTATTATTCTGATAAAACACAGCTGAAATTTGCTTTTCTATTTTGTTAGAAAACTTATTTTCACTCGCTTTTTACTTTTCTCACCCACCTTTTCAAGAGTTGCTTTGAAAATGAAATTTGACTGTGACATTTCTAAGCATCATAATCTCTACTGATTCAAATTAAATATATTTTAAAGTTTTGGTTCAGCTTCTCTGTTAGATTTAATCAATGAATCATTTTATTATTTAACCTTGCATTTGATTAGAGATGAAATTATTTCAGAATAATTTTTATTATTTTGAAACTCTGAGCGCCTTATAAGGGGCCAAAGCTCCCCAAGTTGGAAGGTTTGGCTCAGTTTGGACACTCTTGAAAAAGCACAAATAAAAAGATTAATATATAATTTAAATAAAAAATATTAATGCAAAAAGTTACCAAACATTATTTTTAGCTGCCAAACATTATTAAACAGAACTTTATTGGTCAGAAAAAACGTAAAAATATTTTCGTAAAATACAACTCAAACCTCCCTAAACAAAAAAAAAAAAAAAAGAAAGAAAGAAATCACTATTATTTTAAACTTCTGAACTTAATGTTTACGTCTTACGTTACTCAATGACTCTGAAATAACTTCGATGCGCCTTTATGTCATCTAAACACTTCGTATACTATTGATAATGTCTGAAAATAACAATCTATTGTATTAATACGAGAATTCTTGAATGTGTAGCAATGGCAATGCTCATTCGTGTTGCAGACTTAGAAAAAGAAACGCACAACCTTGAGTACGACATGACAGTAATCGAATGGGGAAATTTTATTTGCCGTATGATGCAAGTGATAAGTTTTAATATTTCGAAACTACAGTCTGAGTAAAAACTTTAAGGCCAGTATAATTTTCTTGGAAAAAAGGAAAATGAAACTAAAGGGATTTTAATATTATTGTATTATTAATTATTAATGTTCATTGGTAAGAAATAACGCAACAGACAGGATTTGTAAAGCATGCAATAACCAGAAAAGCAATGGTTTATTCAAAGTTAGCATTTTAGCTTGAGTAAAAACTTTAAGGCCACTAGCATTTTTAAAAAACTGCAAGTACTTATACTGTAATAAATGTCACCTCAGTTAACAAGATTGTGGAAACCCTTCAACTTGCAGTTTTGTGATTAATTTCTTCAAAGTCTTTGTCCTACTTGTGACGATATCGTAAGGTAAAAGGTTAACTGTTCAAGAAAGAGGGCAGATTGAAGCTTTTTCTTCAACAAGGATAAGTAAACGTGATATTGCGAAAAAATAGGAAGATCGAAGACTGAAGTCAACATTTTTGTTTGATTTAAACACAATTAGGGTAAAAAGAAAACCCCGGAAAACTTAAAGCTTTGTCCTCTTGTCATGGAAGAAGAGTTTCGAAATTATTACATTATCTGAAAAGTACTCAACCAGGAAACTTATTCAGACGATAGGTTTAAATGTTTGTCAAAAACGATATATAACACAATTAGAAGGTGTGGAAATTTTATGAATGCTGCAAAATTGCTTAAACATCATTTATTGAAAATGCACAATATAGAGCGTTTCAACTTTAGCTAGGAAATCATGACCTGGGATAACCAATGAATACAAATAAATTTTTCTAACGAAAAGAAGTGAAGTTTGGATGGACCAAACGGACGGAAGTACTATTGGCATGATTTACGAAAAGAAAAAGAAATATCTTACAAGCGCCAATTAGATGGAGGCTCTGTCAGAACTTGAGAGTATTTTGCTTACAATGGTGTGTGCTCAGTTGCGCTTGTTTCATGTAAAATGAACTCACAAGCATATCAAAATTTCTTCCCAAGTCATCTTTTACCAAATGCTGAATTTATTGCTGGGGAAAATTGAAAATATCAGCAAAACAATTCATCTATCCATCCGAGTAACTGTGCAAGAAATAGGCTCCAAGTAAACAATGTTGAAACTTTGAAATGACCAACTAAGTCTCCAGATCTTAACCCAATAGAGAACTTATTGGGTGACTTAGCAAGAAGAGTTTATGCAAAGGAGATACATTTTACTTCATCAATGGAACTGAAATCTACCATCAAAGATGAATGGTAAAAAATACATCCCAAATTTGGTCAAAAACTAGTTTCATTCATGAAAACAAGAATATTTGAAGTAATTTGAAGGAATGACTCCCACACAAGCTTATAAATATTTGAATTTTTGTCCTCATATGCTTTTTTCTATGTTGGCCTTAAAGATTTTACTCAGGTCAAATACTGATCAGTAATATTTTCTGATAATGAAACACTTACAGTTAATTTTTTTTTGTCTTTTTTACTTGTATTTAAGGTTAATAATTATCACTCATATGACTTTTTGATCCTAAGATTAAGGTGTGTCCAATTTCTCAAAAAAGTGCACTGGACTTAAAGTTTTTACTCAGACTGTAAATATTTCACAATTTAAAGCTGTATATTGGTAAATTTGAATAAATTAGATATTGTTCAAAGCGAGAAAAAATACTTGTGTATAAAAAATAACCGTAATTTTTTGAACCTCAGAAATTTTGCACACAAACAAAACTTCTTTAAGAAAAGAAAGTATAACTGAACACACATTAACGCTAATTAAAAATGCATTCAAAAGGTCAAAAAGTACATTAAAACTTAACACTTAACTAGCTCTTTCAAATGCTCATAGTTTCAGTAGATGCTACATCGATTCCGTATAAATTCTCTTTTTTACAGAAAAAATCATCAGTAAAACTTTTATTTTTTTCATCCTGATTTTCTAAGCATGATATCAAACGTAATTATTTCGTTGTCTAAGCGAATTGAAGAACACTAATGTTTAAGAAAAACCAAGATATTTCTTTTGAATAACTTATTTAAAGCATCAGACAAGGAAGCATCTGTGATTAAAGAATCAAGTTGCTAATAGTAATAATCTCCAGCGAATGGTAAAAAAGAAATGTACTAAAATTAAATTGGGTAATGTAAAAATATAGCTTAAGCAACTTATAACTTTCGTTGTTATTTAAAAAAAAATAGATTTTCCACTTTTAATAAAAGGAAAACATGTTTGTAAATGATTAGAAAAAAACCATCATGCGGAAAATAAAAGAATTACTAATAAGCAAAAACTTATAAAATCTCTTACCCAAGGCCTGATAAACGTACAAGCCTATGGTTCCATCTTCTTAAGGGGCCCTTATTTTCTTAAAGAATTATGCATAGCGTTACACATATTCGAAAAGTACATGCATTTTTAAAAAATAAATGACTTTTTAAGTGGAAAAACACTTCCTTAAAAGATAATTTTTATTCATTATGCTAGTAACGAATTTACCATGTCACAATTATGAGGAGCCCCGAAGTGGATTCACAAATGCACATGATGAATAATTTACATATTTCTTTGATAGACAAAGAGGCCCTGAAAAGTGCATTCCGACGGGCCCCAAACCTGTAAATCAAGCACTGCATTTCGCTGTAGAATCTTCAGGGGGCTCCAAATTATTGTGGGCCTAGGAATTTTGCAATTGAACTGAGCTCAATTGCAAAATTTGGACAGTTTAAAAATGACGTAAAAAAGAAAGCAACTAGCAATGTTTTCCTTAATTATAAAAAACATATTTTTCACCATAAATAAAAGCAAAACAACTTTGCACATTTTAAAAAGAAAATAAACATACTGCAGAATGTGAAAAATTTATGAATAGGCAGACTTATAAGCCTTCTTTCCTCAGAGCTGATCCCTAGCTGCAAGAAATAACTCTTTAATCATTTTCATTGTGTTGAATTATGTTAATTAATAGAGTATGTTTTTTCCCCTTTTGCAGCCGTGTTTGGTAAAGATGTATGCTAATACTCCCCTTGTTTTGCAACTATTATGAAGTTTTCTTTTGTAAATTCAAAACATATTTTGAATGGATATTACTTAATCGGGATCGCTTGTTACTGACATGTGTCAATTTCATGTGTCAAATTAAATTTAACCGAAGTATTGCAATCACTTTTGAAATAACATATTCTGGACCGGTTTTGGTTCATTTATCTTACTTTGCGCTATATATAATGTTGGCTTTGACTTTTTATCTGAATCAGGTTAGTCACAAAAGTGAAAAATCAAATTCAGTGAACTATTTGCTGGAAGTTATTAAAAATGAAGTAACAAAAGTTTTAGATGATTGTAACGGGTCTTAAGGGTTAAAGCACATGTTCAGCTTAGTAGCATACTCCTTCAAAATAATACGTGAACATCGAAAGCTTTTCCATCTTTTGTAGTATTAGAAAGGGTGCCTCCCCTCCCCAAGAGCAAGGGAACACCCACCCCTTAATACCACGAAAATCTCTTCCAAATCGGAAGCCCCTCAAATAACTGAGGAAAATACTCCTTAAAACACCTAAGCCCCCTAAGAAAATCACATTTTTTGCTGTAAACTTTTTTTTTTCAGATTTACCGAATGAAAATTAAAGTAAACTGTTTGAAAAAGATATGCTCCAAATTTCATTCCTTAATTTTTATCCATTCTTGACTTATAAGAATATGAATGCAAAAAATCGGGAAAATTTGCATCATGGAGAAAAACGCGTTTAAAGTTTTAAAATTAAATATAATATTAGTTAAATGCATGCAACAAAAATAATTATATTTCGTTCTAATTAAGATAGAAACAATGTTCAAGCTTCTTTTTAAACAGAAAAAAAACGGAGAATTTTTTGAAATAATAAAAGAAAAATGGCAAATTATTAGAATTCTCAATGCAATAGCGATTATTTTATTTTAATGAACAAACGAAAGAGGGAACCGAAGAAAAAACACTACTTTTCTTCTCCCATTGAAAACATCCTTTTACGCACTCTCATAACTTTATTACAGCACACGTGAATGAAGTTATTATATGCCATAACACTCATCATCTCCAAGCAAGCGTTTGAAACCCGATTTTTGTTTGCTTTTTGATGAAGAAAGAGCATTCCCTTCCAAACGTCACGCTTTCAGTTCTTCCCCGAGAGTCTAGTTCCGGATTCGCACCAGGCGTGGCGCTAGTATCGCGCTAGTAGAAAAAGAAGCTACCGTTCGTCCACAGTTTAATCCACCACGCAGAGCGCTTTCAACTCTCGGAAGAATTCGTGAGGTTTCGGTTCTAGTCATAGCGAAGTGTCATAAGGAAATATGTCGCGTGGAGCGGTTATTGTTTTTGCTCTTATTGTGTCGGTGTCCGGAATAACCGCAGAATTTAATATCGATGTTCAAGACATTTTGGATTTTTACCGAAATCAAGGGAACGTTGAATTGAGCCATTCTGTTGAAGACTACGTCGCATTGATTAGGGATATCATTATTGAAAGGATTACCTGCGGTGATTTGGATAATGGACAAAATTGTGAAGTAAGTGATGTTAATAATTGTTTTAAGTCGACTTTTTTTTGTCGTCAATTGAGAAAATAACTTTTGTTTATTTATTCCTTAAGATTTTGCTGTTTAAATACCCTGCTGCTGAAATCGCACTTGTTGAACGCGTAATCAAAATTTGTGGTATCTCAAAAATGGTCCTAAGGTTCCCATCCGGTGAAAAACTTCTATAATTGTCAGCTAATTGTGTGTAAAAGAAATATCAAAGTGACGTAGTATGTTTCAGAGGCAAATTTTTCTATCTGTAATACATTTATAAAAGCTTTGCATAATATCGATTGTAATTGGTGCTATTAGTTATTTCCCAAATATTTTGCTGCTCAAATGAATGAATCAATATTGTAAGTGCGAAACGATGCAGTCAAAATTTGTCGTATGTTCAAAAAAATTCTGAATTTCCGTTCGGTGAAAATTTTTGTTAATCGTCAGCTAATCACGTATAGAACAATCAAAATGACGTAGTGTGTTTTCTGGCAATTTTTTTCTGACTGCAATACGTGTTAAAATAACTTTTTTTTTTATACAGATTGATATTAATGCTCATTGTAATTTCCCAAATAGTTTACTGTTCGACGTAGTCAAAATTTGGCATATTTTGAAAATTGTTTTGAAATTTCAATCTGGTTAAAAACTTCTATAATCGTCAGCTATTGGTGTATGAATGAAATATCAAAATGACGTTGTATGTTTTTGAGGCAGATTTTTCTATCTGCAATGTAATACATTTCATAATAAATTTTCTTAATAGTGATTGTAATTCATTCTTTTTGTTATTTCCCACATATTTTTCTGTTCAAATTAATGAATCAACATTGTAAGAAACGACGTAGTCAAAGTTTGTTGTACATTAAAAATTGTTCTGAATTTCCATCCGGTGAAAGTTTTTGTTAATCGTCAGCTAATCATGTATAGAAAAATAAAAAATGACGTATATGTTTTTATGGCATTTTTTTCTGCCTGCAATGCGTGTTAAAATAACTTTGTTACCCCTGATTGTAATTAATGGTCATGGTAATTTCCCAAATATTTTACTGTTCAAATAAACCAACCTAGATGCAAAAAAACGTAGTAAAGATTTGCCATATTTTCATAGTTGATCTAAGGTTTCTACCCGATATAAAATTTCTTGAATCATCAGCTAATCGTATATAAAAGAAGAATCAAGTGACGCAGTATGTTTTTGAGGCAAATTTTTACCTAACTGCAATGTATATTTTAATATATTTTCTGTATATTAATTGTAATTGTGTGTTCTAGCATGATCAAATGGTGGTTAATTAATGCCAATAATATTAATTTTGTATTTCCTCAAAAGAAAATTAAAATCAGTTTTTTATCCCTTTTCTGAAACGCAATAAATTTTGATACGGGGCGACATTAGCTTCAATGTGAATAAATTATTCTACTAAGTAAAGTAATTATTTTTTTGAAGTGAATTGTTCAATCAGCAATATTTTGTGCTCAGCGATAAAAAAAAATCAAGAAATAAGATGTCTTCAGTAAATATTTTAAAATCTCTAGCATTATTACTAAAAATTTCATATTTTAGTAAACGTACAACGCATTATTAATATTACGTAGTTGCAGAGACGCAGTTGTCGTGAAACATTATTGAAAATAATACCAATTTAGAGGTCTCTAACCCATGTATATGCGGAGTAACTTTATTTTCTACGCACTATTTCTATTTTTGTTCGATGACACATTTTATTTTATTTGATGCATTTGTATTAGGACAAGGACTATTATGTGATATGCTATATTGTCGACTGCGTAATACAAACAGATAACTGCAAATATAGAAAAAAAAGAATGTTGAAAATTTTGTACGAACTGCGAAAATGCCTCTAGTTAAGTAAAATTTAAAAATGGTAGTTTAATAAAATTTAAGTCTTTACATTACCCGAAAATCGTAATTTGTTGATTTTAATGGATGCAGTATAAAAAGACTGCATTGTAGTTATCTACTTATAGCATCCACCCTACGATATACATTATGTGTGTGTCCGGAATTTGAATTTTCACAACTTAGAGCTTTAAATTGAACTTTTTGTTATAAATATTTATAAAAAGAAACTTGCAATGGTAAAAATTATTATAGTTTGGAATTATTTGAAATGGACTCACAAGGTACACTCGGAAAATTTCAGTTTCGAAAAAAAAAAAAAACGCAGAATGAAAGTATGCAAATAATGTGTTTTATACAAACAAAGTTTGTAAAACGTGCTTTAACGAAAGTACTCTCTAGCGCTTGTCCGGCGGATCGGCACCGGTTTGCGGAAACTTAACCGGTTTTTTCTGACTTTTACTTTTAGCGTTGAAAAGGTTTCAGAATCAAAAGAGTTGATGCGTTAGGGGCAAAAGGGATGGAAGTGGGTTATTTTCCAGTTTTGTGTACCATGCGGTTTAAGCTCAGGTCCGAGGTAAGCATTTGAATTTTTATTTCATTGATTTTTTTTTTTGGAGCAATCACGATTGCTTATTGACGATTGATATATAATATATATCACGATTGATTTCACTTGACAGTAGTTAGCGTTCTTTAATTCTATTTTCCCATGCTTATAATGCAAATTCCTCTGGTGCACGGGCCTCCACGAGTATGTCCCTCCTCTGGCGTCCATGTCCTCTGGTTCACGGGCCTCCTCGAACAGTCCATCCTCCTTTGTAGTGACGCCCATGTCCTCTGGTCCACGGGCTTCCACGAATATGTCCTTCCTTCTCGGGGGTGGCTTGAATGTCCTCTGGTCCACAGGCCTCTGCGACCATGTCCCTTCCCCTTTGCGGTGGCGTCCATGTGCTTCGGAAACAAATGATGTATAAACGACTTTCTCGACTTTGCACAATCTGTTTTACACGAAAACAGTATCCAGCACACTACAACCAGCATCCAGAACATAATATCCAGCATATAGTCCCAGGCATTCATTTGAATTTTGACGTCTTGAGTTCAAATTATGATTGCTATAAAAGCCATTACTAGAAACAGTAAAACCAACAAATAGGGCCCTGTCGCAATTCGTGATTGCGAAAAACAAAATTTTGATCCATGACCTCAAAGTTCAAACTAATGTAACATACGTATATATATATATATATATATATATATAAGTAATGCTGTATAACAGCAGCTACCGTGGATTCTGCGGGTACTATCTATCGTCTTGCCCTCAAACAGAGGACATGTTCTTCTACCATCTGTAATGGTTACCTCTATTTTTTATTGTTTTAATTTTATTAATTTATTTTTTGGCACTTACATTTCTTCGCTTCGTACCGCCTCAATTAAGGATAAAGTTTTATGCGATATTTTTTACTGATGACATAATTTTACTGTCTAAAACCCACAATTTTGGTATTTTAGATCGGCAACACTGGAGTGTGCCCACATTAATCACTTGTTACATTCCGCTTCTTTTTAACTAATACATTTTTCCATTAGGTTTGCCATTGTTCTGTGATGTTCTTATAGAATTTTTTTTACTTATAAACAGTGCTTAATTTTTAACAGAAAAAGCGTGGGAGCCCTATATTCTTCAGAATGCGTGCTAACTTCAAGCGTAAATAGTCTGAATTCATATTAAGAAAAAACAAAACAAAATAGCTACTGAGCTCAGTTCTCATAGAAATTAGGCTCTGTATGGGAGAATGCACCCGTAGAAGTTTTAATACCGGAACGTTTGATTTCATCTCATAGCGTACTTCAGTGCTGCAAGCGGACAACTGTTTACTGAAAATTTCATTAATTTAACAGTTATGGTTGTTCAAGTAGTATGTAAGAAACTAAAAACAATGAGTGCTTGACGTTAAAACGAAACACATAGATGAAACTAATATTATGCGAAAAGAGAAATACTTTCAAAGGGAAAAAAAGCAGTTGCAGAACCAATAGGCGGATATAGGCTAGTATTTGGGGAGGGAGGGGCGATTATGCTGAAAAAATATAAGAGTTTTTTTCTTTATACGAAAAATTTCTGGAACTGTTTGGGTGTGAATAAAATTCTCCAAATTGGCCATGAGTAAGGAACTTAGTAGGACATCAACTTTATTATTAATTTCAAAAGCAACGAAAGGAAGTATTATCTCAAATATTTACATAAACAAATGATTAATAAATTAAAAATGTTATGAAAATCATACATTACTTTTATAAAGTATTTGAATACAATGTGTAATAATATATTTTCATGATATTCCACGTCCATCTATCTTGTATGCAAGTGTTAAATTAGGATTGCATACAATAATGATGGATAATGTTGTCAACAATTTAGGAGGGGTCGTGATTCCCATGACCCTCCCCCTGTATCCGTCTTTGGGCAGAACATTGTTCCAGTTTTCTTTTCTATTCTTCGTCGCTATTCTCTAACTCTAACTAAGAAAACTATTGAGTGTCTAACTTTCGGTGACAGAAAGTATTAGTGTCTTTTATGCACCTATTTACGTTCCACGTGTGAGCATTTCTGCGAGAAAAGAACGGGGAGAAAATGACTATTCATTAGTTTCAGAATTGCTGTGCTGCTTGTGTACCAGAGAGGAATATTGATGAGCTCCGCTGCATGCTGCTTAAGGGGTTGTCCAAAAATGTCACACATATTTTTTTTCAACATACCTGACACCCTCCCCCATTTGTCACAAAGTGTCAACTCTTACTCCCTCTCCTCCCATCGTCTCATGTCGTGCTATATAACCATAAACAAGTTATTAAAAAAATGTGTAATGTCACACTTTTTTCAGCCCCTCCCTTCCCCTTGTCACAAACTCCCAATTGCACGAATCCCTATCAAAGTGTGACATTTGTGGACGACCCCTTATTAGTGAAATTCGTTTGTTGAAAAGAAAGGCGGGAGCTAAGCTCCTGTGAGTTCCCTTGCAAATTAAACTCTGCTTATTGATCATAAGTACGGTTGCGTCTTAATTTTGCGTTTAAATATTACTTTAAACGGAGATATTTTTAAAGCATCAACCAAGTGTATGTCACACATCTCGGAAAATGGAGGAAGAAACTATTGAAATTTCTAAATTGTTAAGTTTTAAAATTTGATTAACTTTTGTAAAGGCAAAATGGTCAAACAATCTAAATGTTAAAACTCAAAATTGTACGCATCTCTTCTTTCCCTGCTGCCTTCCATTTCGTCTTCAGAAAATTAGTTTACTTATGGATTTGATCACTATTATGCCTCCCCCCCCCCCTCCACTGTTTTTGTCTCTTTCATGCCTACAAAATGAATTTCACTCCTCTAAAGAACGTAAATGTCTATTTTCACGTTAAAAAAAAAAAAAAAAAACCCTAGTTATATATCAGTTTGAAGTAAATCATAGTGAATAATAATGAGTAATCGTAAAACATCTAAGTGAGGTTTTTTTATTATTATTAAAGAAGAGAAGAAAAAAAAAAAGATCCGCGAAATTTTACCGGTCCGGGGCCCAAAAAAGGTTAAGAAACTCTGCTATAGCGTATCAAAGGGTTCAAAAGTGAAGAAACGAAGCAAGAAATCAAAGGCTTCATGTCTCGCGGAACTCGTAAATTTGACTTCCGAAATTATTACAAATAAATATAACTTTCAAATTCAAACCAACAGTGTCATATTTAATTCAGTTATATCGTAAAAAAAAAATACTTGTCCCTTTAAAATTTTTGTGCCCCATTTTTCTTTTTGGGACCCAGGTCTGCAAAAAATTATGTTCCCTTTGGATCCGGGTTTGGTAATACTTAGCGGCAACCCTGATGTAAATATATTGTTAAAATAAAATCAACTTTTAGGCAACGGTTTTTAACGCGTCTACAAGCGTATTCCAAGCATTAAAAATCATAAATACCCATCAAAATTTTAGTCAGGCTTATTTTTACGCATTGTACTTCAAATAAAAATGTTACAGAAGTAAGGGGGCGGGGAGGGAGGTGAGTTATTGAAAATTAAAAAATATTACGATTGAATGTTTTGTTACTTTTTTAAATAGTGTGTCAAACATTGTAAAGGTTTGACGTAAAGTCAAAGTAGTGCACGTCTTCTTTCCCTGCCATCTTTCGTTTCATCCTTTGATAGAATTGATCACTGTTCTGTTCTTCCTTGTTTTTGTATATTTCACTCTTAGGTAATAAATAATATATTAATCCTAATAATACGTAATAAATTTAATTATATTGGATATGCACATTAAAATGGTCACTCATTTCAAAACTATTTAAATGCAACATTTTTGACAAAAATGAATTCAGAATGTTTAATTAGCCTAAATAATGAATTCAATTGCTTTTAGAACATTAGAACGAAAAGCTTCACAAAGGAACTATCCTCATTGTTACATCAGTTTATCGGTCGAGATTCAAGAAACAGTGAAAACAAACGGTAAGGTAAAGTTGAATCAACACCTTTGTGCTTGAAAGGTAAAGAAGAACAAGCAAAGTTAAATTGCATAAATTGTAGATTACTGCAGACACGTGCTTCGGGGTTACAAGGAACCAATTTTTCAATGCTAAATAAGTGAACTTATGAATGAAAAGGCATCCGACAAAAGAAATCCGATATCCGGGTTGGCTTTTGTCTGATATCTTTTCATCCATAGATCATTTATTTTACATTTAAAAAGGGGTTCCTTGTAACCCCGAAGCACGTGTCTGCAGTAATCATCAATTTGTGCAATGTAACGTTTTTTCGTTTTTACTGTTTTTAAACAGTTAGCTGTTTTAAAATGAAGACATATACCGTTCGTTACAATATGTAAGGTTGAGTGGATCCGTTACTATGCTTTTGTAATGATTTCTTACATTTACTTTCAATATAAATTAGGTGAAAAGGAGAATGAGTCATTTTTAATACAAATAATTTAGAAAAGTTAAAAGTGAACGACGCACCTCCTGCAAGTGCACAGTAATTTGCATTTTCGGTAAGGATGTCAAGGGCGGTGATAGCTGGTACTAACCATTACTTTTAAATGACTCATAAAGGCGGTAGTTAGTTTAGATCACCGAATTTAAATTAGTAATAATTTTGGAAAGTAAATAATTGTATCTGAATGAACAGAACAGATGTTTATTCTTATCTTTCAAAGCGATAATTTTAATGCATTATTAAATGAAAAATTAAAATTGAGGGGACTTTTCTGTAAAATAAGGGGAACTTGAAGTATATTTAGCATATTTTCTTCTGAATTACGAAGTTCTCAACTAATAAATAATTAAAATTTCAAACAAATATCACGATAGAAAAACGAGATAAGTTAGTAAATGTGTATTATTCGGCTGAAAAATATAGCTTCACAGTGCTTGAATTCTTCCACATTGCTTCACAAGACATAATTCAAACTTTTGAGTAATGTTTTCCTAATTTTTGCCTGATGGATAAGCAAAAGAAGGAAGTCACACCCTTCTTTGCCCATTAAAAGTCTTTTAGTAAGGTCCTATTTCTTTGTAAAAGAATTAAAACAAGACATTATGGGAAACAGAGGCAAAAAAACATAACAGACGATTAGCACTCTGCCGTGGGCAGGAAAATGGCAGTATCTGCAGAAAAGAGTTTTCGAGATATTTGAAGAAATATGTGTTGGATTCAATACTAACAATAGGGAAATGTTGGAATTTCCCGCCTTTTTTTCAGCGGAAACCCAATAAGCAAGCTTGTGCAATAAAGCTAACGTACAATAGATGACAAAAATGCAAAAAAAAAAAAAAAAAGACATTTGCAGTTACTGCAGTTTACCTGCCCACGGCAGTACTGAATGTTCAATGAGGCACATGGGGTTTGAATTATAATAAGTAAAATAATTTTTGTTGCTATTTAAATGAATTTTTGTTTGAAAACCGTTAGTGGGCTAAATAGCGAGATCAGATGAAAATCTTCTCAAAATTTGGTACATTAATCGACTCTTTTTTTTTAAAGCTGTTTTAGAGATTTATTTTATTTTGTTGTAGGTGATAAAATATAATCCTACTGTAGGTGCAGGGATTTTGAAGGTTAGAGGGCTTTATAGAGAAAACATAATGGGAGTGCGTGAGAGAAAAAGAGTTGAAAAGTAATTGGTCTACTTAAGTCTTTTTTCTTACGGAAAGTTAAACTTTTTAAGATTATGAGTTATGAAAGAAGTTCTCTAAGGAGTTATTCTAAAATTACACCGTCAGAAAAAGAAAATTTAGAACAAAAAAAAAAGTTGAAAACCAACTTCTGATGTCCAATGTATGAAACAGAAAATATGAAACTAACAAACGCAAGAAAGGATATAATTAAAACATTAATCATTATTGCAACAACGTTGCCAAATATCTACTGACATGATTACTTCAGACCAAAGATAATCTGATTCACTCGATCATAAATTTTTGAAAAACTTTAATTTTCAGTTTTACGTTGATGCTACGAAGACTGAAGGTAAAAAGTTGTAATGCCTCGATATACCTGAAAGTCCAATTTTATTTCAGCTTCACATTACATTTAAAGGGTATAATAGAGATTTTTCTCAAACATCATTAAAGGCAGTCTGGTGCACAAGTCATCAAACTGAGTATCTTATTAAGTGAAACTCCATTGTAACATACATAAAAGAATGACCGAGTGAACTCTTCTCTCTAAATGCTCTCATGACCCATTCATAGTTGTAATGACCTTAAATATGACATCAAAGTAACGACTTTCCATGGTATGTTATTTGTTCCTCGTGGGGGGGGGGTATTAGAAGAGCATTATACATTATCATTCCAGTTCTAAAGATGTACTTTTTACAGTCAATTATCTTCAGACAAATTAAAAGTGGAATGGTCTCAGGTTTTCTTTTCGTTTCTCTTTTTCAGAAGAGACGCATAATTTTTTAAACGTGAGTAAACAAAAGTTTATTAGCATATTTATGTGATATAATCTTACTGCATAATAGTTTAGTGTTTACTTTTAAAAGCCAAATGAATGAACAAGATATGTGTGAATTAGTAACAGTCATCTTTAAAGTTTTTTATTTATTTATTTATTTATTTTTTTAACTTTGCTGTTCCTCTCTACTTGCCACACTTTTTTCGAGGATGCTGTTCGCTTAAAATAATGAAAATTTTGTTGATATTTTTTAATTTTCTGAGCTATTTTTTCGTTCCGGGGTGTCTGTACTTTCTACCAATTAACTTTTACACAAACTCCTACTAATTGGTGTTGTTGAAACATTGTGAACGTTGTTTATTGTGAACAACTTCATATAAATGTCTAGCGAAAAGACGAACGTAATGCATGTGAAAGAAATAGTAACAAGTTCATCCGCACAAATATTTCATTTTTTTAAAAATGTTATTTATTACATTCATTAATGTTCTCTTCAATTGTAATTAAATACTCCCAATTCTTTACAGAACGTATTAAAGTTATCATGTAGTGGAACTGAAAGGGATAATTTAATGTCTATAGACCAAAACACTTGGAACTTTATTCTGATAATGCAATAAGAAATTTCTCCAAATCTTGACATTCCTACTATCTTCTAAACCGGGTGGTTTAGAATGTGGGCGGGGAGGTGGAGGCATTTTGAAAGGGACTTGTATTACATGTCAATTTCACCACATTATCTCAAACAAATTCGTATTTAGTACTCTAATTACATACATTCTAATAATAGGTTCAAATTAAATTTATATTTAGTAATACCGTCGAATGGGGTGACTTTGTGACAACATGCGATAAGATTGTGCCTAATGATAATGTATCAATGTAAAAAGTAAAAGCAGCATCTTCTCTCTTATAGTTGTTCCACAATCTAACCCCTGCTGTCACAAAGTCAGATCATTTAATGCTATTAAGTTTTGTGCACGAAATTATAAATGTTCATCTTCTAACCAGCTTCAGCTATCGTAACCACTTCCAGTTTCAAATTCCGATTGTAGTACTGCTTGTATTGACCAAATATGGTAGTGGGGCCGGGTATGCGTGACCTAACATCAATATTCAGAGGGGGGAGGGAGAGCCTCAAAGCTTTAGAACCCCTGTTTCAAATAGATATCGAATTTGTGACCATAACTAAGGCAAACCATCCGGCCACTATTATTTCATTCGTTACGTTTCATCTATTGCGCTAATTATTTCAAATCGAAACAATGTTCATATTTTTATCAGGAAAAAAACTTCAGTTTTCATTTTCATAATTTTCTTTTGTGTGCAAAAAAAGAAGATACATGTATATTAGATACATTTATACGTCTTTTCTAATAAACATTATTTTTTCAATGGTGCTCCAACTGTTCACTTCAAAGGTGCTCCATTATACTAAGTTAAGCACTAAAACAATTTACTTAAATAAGCTTAAGAAATTTAACAAAACAAAGCTTATAAGATAAATCTAAAATCTTCCTTAAAATGTTAAAAATTCATTTAGAATCACTGGAGTACAAGTTTACCAATCAAAATTTTACCACTTTATTCCCCCCCCCCCCAAAAAAAAAAGGCAAATCTTTTTCCGACAACACTGCACACGTAAAATAGTAAAACGTTGCGAATTTTATTGCATTGGAGCAATACTAATGTGTTGCTATTTATGTAAAAGAGTACATACATATATATATATATATATATATATATATATATATAATATTTATACAGTGTTCGAAGGTATCCCCCTCCCCCCCCCCCCCCTCTACTGATGGATCGTTCTTGTTTCGTTGTGCACCGTGAGCAGAACAATTTTACGATAAGAAAGGTCACCCGTACCAATTAAGTGGTTCTGTTCGGTCTTAGGTCAAGAAGCACGTGTTCCAAAACTTTTGGGTGTGATGAACTCTAAATATTTGTTTCATAACTTTTAATACTTTCTTACCCAAGCGAATAATGTTTTCATCATTTATTCTTCTTTAGCTGAATCTGATCCGTATGTTATAACTTCATTGTACCTTTAGTAAATTTTCCTTAAAATGAGAAGAAACGTTTTGTGAAACAAATGAGATTTCGTCTTTCTTAGGAGAGAATTTTCTATCTTCTCTGTCATCGTTGTATACGAGTAGATCATTCTTACGAAATATTTAACCAGTTCAATATATTTTCTACACTTGTTAGAAAGTTAAGTCTCAGACTTTAAAATGCGCTTGATTATCTATCGTAAGTCAATTCGCATATTTCTCACTTAAAACTTCCTCTTTATGTGTTGACAAAAAAAAAAAAAAAAAAAGGATGGAAAACGAAACAAAGAAAGGAATCAAAATAGAAAAAAAAGCATTATCATTGCAAAGAAATAGTTTCATTTCTTCCCCCTTGATTCCGGATTTGTTTTATTTTATTTTATTTTTCAATAGGGTGACTGACGCCCCCACCTATAATAAATAGGAAAATAAATCTTTTCTTGAGTTTTACGATATTTCAACTGTTTTCTTAGAATAGACAAAGAAAACCACTATTGATGTATGGCTTTTCCCATGCATGGGTTCTTAATCGCGGTAAAAGTATATATAAAATGGAAGGGACATCCTTAACCTTTTCACCTCTAACTCTGTTTCAAAAGAGGAAATACATTTTGCACGCATTACACTAGAAAAACATAATGCACTTAAACTGTACGTGGTAATCCAACTCAATTTCTCTTAATGTGGACGTAAAAGGCACGTATAAGTCACACAGAAAAAAAAAAGATATACATTTTGATTTGTCGTAATGTTGTTTTATGGACAATGTTTTTACTCAAAATACTTATAATTAAATGAAAGTTTTGTATAAACAAAAATTGTTTTGTTTTAAAAGTAGCGCTTTCGACAATTTTTTAAGTGGATCTCTTAAAAGCTCTTCAAAAGCAGCACACTGAAACCCATACAAAATGGGAATTTAAAAAATAATAACTGTTATAAAAATAATGAAAATAATAATAATTTTCGACCAAAAACTTAAAGGAAAAAAAAAACTAAAAGTAGTTGGGTTAGCTTGAAAGTTTTTTCAGTTTCTGGGAAACTGTTTTGTAATGTAAATATACTATATTACGTAAACATTTAACGAGTCAATAAAATAAACTTAATAAAATAAATAAAAAAAAAGCAGCAACGTTGTGATCGAGTTTCAACGAGAGCGTTCGGTAAAGAAAGCCTAGAAGTAAAACGATACAAAATTGAGCTCTTAATTTGATGCAGCAACTTTTGATCTGCATAAAACGTTAGATCTGTTCAGTTTGAGTGACTTCGATAAAATAAAGCTTGCCATTAATCATGTTGTAAGTTATAATCATATTAATGGACTTTTTAATTATTTTCTCCTTTGTATTTGAAGAAAATTTTCAAACTGAGGAACTATGTTTGATTTTTTTATAAGGGGGATGTAATATAAAGTAGAAAAACTCAAATAAAAATAATGAAAGAAAGAATCTATGCAGCCATTGCTTTAATAATTGATATTTTTAGCTGGTTAACATAATGGACATTTTAAGGGTGGTTCTTGTATAGATCAAAGAGCTAATTTATTTATTTTTCTGCATGAAATGCCCCTACCCACTCAAGGATGTAACGGTGCCGGAACTTTTCTGCTCGGAGCTTCGTTCCGGATTATTATTTCAAGTAATGATTTTTTCTATTTAAAAATTCTGATATTTCTCCGCACAAAAAAAAGAAAAGACTAATTCGACTCCAATGAACATTTTTGAAAATTGATTCAAACCATGTGATTAGTAATGTCGTTTAAAAGTGCGTAAGCCCATGCATGGCGAAAAAAGAGATGCAACATTTAGCTATTTTATAAATTTGTTTGGTGTTTGGCATCATTTTTTATTTCAACTTCGTTTGCCCAATAAAGACTGCATTACTTTTAACGCATCAATCACCCCTTATCGGGCGACATAACGACAACGACACGTCGGTTTAATTAAAAAAAATTAAGTAATTAAAATTAAAAAACACTATTCCTGCTTTCTGGTAAGGAAAAAATATAGCTATGAAACACTAAAAAAAACATTTTCAGTGGTGTTGTAATAAGACCTGTTGAAATTGAAGAAGTTGAATTCTAAGAGCAAAAAGCATTAACACCAAAGCAAAATAATATCAGAAATAATCGAAATATACAATAACGATTTTTCTTAAATCGACGTTGCAACATCGTATTGGAAAAACACTAGTTGTTGAAGAGAAAAAGAAAAGTACGTAAGAGAGCAGGGTTTTTTCAAATCCCATTGCAATCACAACTGCTTTCAAGTATCAGCGGTTCCAAAATCTTTTGCTTATTTTCTTAATATTTTGAATGTTTAAGTTCTAATCTATATCTTTCATGAAAGTATTTATTTTCATAATTTCATGATGTGTTTTACTCAAGATAGTCACACGAAGGAATAGAAATATCTATTAAGCATATAATATTGTAATTAAAATATTTTCAAAAAAGATAGTAATAAAATGAAGGTGAAATGTCATTATTTTGTTCTCGGTCTTCGAGTTACACTTCTCATCATATTTACCATAGCATAAAAGCACAAAATACATCGATGTATTTATATAATAATGAAAAATGTAGTTGTTTATAGTATTTGTTTTCATATTTCTAATTTTAGTAACAACGTTGTGCAAAATTTCTGTAAATATTTTAATTTTGTAAAATGTTGTGAAACAGTATCTTTTTTAATTGATAAATTATTTTTTGCTGGTACCATCAGTGCAACGAGAGCTCCCCCTCCTTCTGGGATTTTTGGACACATAATCAAAAGCAGCTCCAGAAAGAAATTATAGTCATTACACTATCCCACTGGTCATTACGCTATCGACTACTCTCAAAAACTTTTTATTTACGAGTGGCTTACTTTTTAAAACTTATTTAGGCAGCATTAAAAGAGAAAAAAAAAACGAATCAAGTTTTTTTTTTAACTGAACCATACTTTTTATTAGGATTTGTTTGTAGATTCATTATTGTGGAAAATGTATAAAACGTAACAATAACGTAACTGATACTGCATACTTTCCTCATAAAGTATTTCTCCTTTAAAAATACCTACAGCACATTTTCTTGGTGGTTAAATTTTAAAATTGAATCCTCTTTCTTTTGACATCCCCGTTGTAGACTCTACTTGAGCGCAGCCACTTAATTTTCAAAACCAGTATCTGTATACGTTTTCGGTGTAGAAATTTTTATCTCAGAATTCATATAAGACGTAAATAGTTTGTGATAGATAGTTGAAGAAACTCTATGATAATTGCGAGAGGAGCAATATCTTATAACAGTAATATTTTTCGTATGAATATATTGTTCTCCTAAAAAGTCTTCAATCAGCGCAGTTTTTATTTTACTTATTTCTTAAATTGTTATTTAAAGTAGTGAAATTTGCTCGCAAGCAGCATCATGCGCTCTAATTGTTGGGAAAGCTGCTTTTGACATAGGCGACCTGAAATAGATCCGCGGAGTTTCGAGGGTGTCCGATAGATCCCCAACTTCGGAAAAACTGGTCACATCCTACTGTACGCAGACGCATATCAAGCTGAAAGGTAGAATGTTGGAGGGAAAGTGTCATACGAATATTAAGAAAATCCATTGTTTTGCAAGTTGTAAAGCAAGTTGTGATACAGACAGCTTCAGCGCCGATCGCTCATTTTTTGAAAAATTCTTGTAAGCTTCTTTTTTTGCGGTTAAGATTAGTGACACCTACAATTCTAAAGTAAGTGGATTTGAAACTAGGGAAAAGGAGCTATTTTCATTACCACTATTTCGACGAACTTGATTGCATCAGGTGTGGGTTTGAATTTCATTGACCAGATTTCAGCTTCTCGAAACGTTGTGGCACGTTTTTGATGTGTTAACGGGTCTACTAAAATGTTTAGATAGTTTGTCAGACAACCTGGTTATTGGCCAGTTTAAATGCCTATAGAATAACCTTTTTTAACATAAATATCCAAAGTTTGATTCGTCATAATCAGGACTTCAGAGTCTAATTGTTTTTGGGGTAAAAGATTCTTTGTTAGTTATTTTTCCTCCAACGCCGCAGACATGGTCGTAACTTGTCACAAGTTGTGAAAGAAGTCGGAGTAGGATTAAGCATAGTTTCTCCTGTTAATTCATTGCAGCTGGTATTTCTGGCTGGTAAAAACTGTTCTAAAAAAAAAAAAAAAAACTAAAACTCGCTTATACATGTGATCTTAAGTCGATTTTAGTAAACATATTTTACCAATAAGTAATTTGACGTAAGCATGAAAATGTGCATGATTCGTGAAATTTAAATAATCGAATAAATAAGAAGAGTAAGAAAGAAATAAAATAGAATTGTTTTGGCATAAAGTTTTTAGTTACCTCAAATTGCAATAGCGGTGAAAACAAAGAATAGAGAAAATTATTTCTTGGGCTATTTCACATTATCAAATGAGGAAAACGTTTGGTTTTTATTGCGCTTCGTCTTTAAGGAAAATTACTGTTATTCTCGGAATCCACAGTGTGTGACGTGCTAAAAATCTTTTTTTTTTGTAGGCAAACGCAATGTGCAGGCTGAAGTCTCTTTTCATTCATAATTGTTTTTCTTCATTCTAAGAACTCCATGTTTGTTACCTTTTTTTTTTGAAATACTTATTTATATTAATTAAAAATTCTTTGTTTGCCCGAATATTGTATTTTTAAAAGCTTATTCTTAACAGTTAAAATAAAATATTATTCACTTTTATTTCTGAAGAATTCTTTAATGTCCGTATTCATTGTTCTTTACAACGAGATATCCGCGTTTTAGCTATTTCACTATCCGTAGCTGTTAATATCTTATCAATGTGTCTTCATTTTCCATTTGATTAATAGCTTATAAATTAATTCATCGTTTGAAGGTCACTAATGATATTGTATCAATTCATCAATATCTTAATCGTTGGTGTTTATGTTCAATTTCTTAATTATGGTTAATATCTCAGTGGTGAAAGTTTGAAGAGCAATGCTGAAGCTCGTAAACTCACTGGTTATTTTTGAATATATTTTTCTCGTCAATGTTACAATATTTTTCGAGAATTTTATTGCTTCTTTTATTTTATCACACGAGCCAGAGATTTAACTAAGGTTTTCTTTACCAGGCTTAAAATCGCTTCTTGGCATATTTTAGAGGAGTGAATGTCATTTTGGAGGAGTGAAATATGCGTAAACAGTTGAGTTATAGTGATCAATTCCATAAAAAACTGAAGTTTAATAGATTAAATGTATATTATTTTTATTTTTAACGTTTAGGCTGCTTGACATTTGAAGCAGTGAGAAGCAAAGGGATGTAATTGGACATTTTCAAGTTTTGAGTAAAACGCGTTTAAAGATTACGTCCTAGGTAGACTTTCATTGAATTTTTTTTTCTAAATCATGCTGTACAGCATCACCTCAAACTGCAAGATATAGTACTAGTACCAGGGCTACTAGTACTATACCTTGCCCCAAGACGGAGGGGTTCACCTACCATTTGTACTGCTTATCTTCAAATTTTTAATTTTGCCACTTGCATCCCTTTGCTTCTCACTCCCTCATTCGTATTTAAAATTAAAGCATTCGAATGTAATATTTTTAAAATTCCATTTTCATTTCTCATTTTCTACAAAGTTAAATTTTTCTTTGAAATACAAAGCGTGAAAATACTCTTTGAAGTTTTGAAGACTGGTAATAAGGGCGTCAGAGTCGGCAGCCGGAGTCGGAGGTTTAAAAATTACAGGTCTCGAAGTCGGAGTTGATCTCCCTTCCAATCCGCAGCACTGATGCTTTTACATAATGAGACAGTATTCCATGTGTGCCATAAAGATTAACAGTGAGACATGGGGGGTAGGGTGGATCGAAAAAAACGAAATTTTGAATCTTAATTTGGAATACCTGCCAAAAACTGTGCATGTGTAAGTACAACACACATGTGAAATATTATCAAGTTTGAACAACTCTTTGAGGGTCCTACCAAGTCTTGAATTTCTCCAAAAATAGAAAAAAAGGTCAATTTTCCAAAATTTTTATGAAAATACTAGTGTTTAAAATTTTTGTTATAATACGGTTAAAATACTTTCTTTGAACACTCTTTTCATGTATCTTCACAATTATTTACAGTCTTTGCACCATTAAAATCGCACATAAGCCGATAAGTTTCGCGAAATTAACCAAAAACTGGCTTTTTTTTTTTAAATTTTTTGCACATTGCAATATTTCTTCTTTTCAAGTCCAGTTTTCTTTTTTACAACGCTTATACAGAATGAAGTTTTAAACGGAAGTGAAGTTAAACTTGATTACATTAACAGCTTAGCATCCACTAAAGACAGGTGGCTGCATTTCGAGTTCCATTCTACATTTTCCATCTGCCGAGCCACATGTATTAAGTATAAATTTATTATTCATTTTACATTAGAAGTAAACTATCAAATGATTTAGTTGTATTAACTAAAAAGAATAGAGAGAAGTGCATTGGTTACAAAGAATGTATTTTTATTCACACACAGTCGCTCTGACATATAAGCATCAATATTTCACAAAATGAGGGACTTGAAAAATATCAGTTAGTTAAAGCCACAGAAAATAGTCAGTTCGTCACATCCATTTATGAAACCTCTTTGAAATCATTTTTTGATTCAAACGATGACATGATACTTTGAGATTTGATTTTTGCTCTTATGAAGACATCTCTTGCCGATTGACTAATCACAAACAAAGAAGCTTCTGTCACCATATTAGCACAGCGTTCCACCACCTGAGTGTGACAGGGGAACTAAACGAACGCAAAATTGGCGTTGGTGTTTTCAATCTATTGTTGAAGACTTTCATTTGATATGCCAGCTAAAATAGGAGAAGGGGTGGCTGTTATTGCACATACTTGCCGGTTGATAACATCAAAGTAGTCTGATGCATTAAAGTTAATCCTTGAATTATAGAATTCTCTTATTTCTTCATGAACAGAAGCCACTTGTCTGGCCTTCAAAATCTTCGCAAAGCCAGTTCTCTGATGTACTTTATTCATTAGTGATCACTGTTAAGAGAATACTTTCAGGGTGGCAAAAAAAGGGCATTTCGTTGAATGACAGGATCAATGATTTTTTCAGATTTTCACTTACGTAACGAGATGCTGTAATAACACTGATGAGGAACAGCAAAGTTTTGTTTCCATTTCAGAAGAAGAAAAATTTGCTACGGCTATACTCTTGCCAACAGAGCCATCAACATTTTTTGGTGTTGATGTCACTTCAAAAGTGGAACAAATGAGGCTTTCTCTGCCAACGCTATCAAGAGTGTGCTACCAGTACGGCATTTCCGACAGATGTGCGATGTGTTGCAGCAATTGATTCAGAAACATTACAGGATTTTGGTACTGTGTCAAATAATTATCGCTCTAAAGTCGTTGATAGGAATAAAATTCGAAGACAGCGACAAAAGTGTCACTGGAGTCACAGACGAAGTACGTGCTTCTCTTCAAAACCTGGTAAACTAGAAGTGAAAGGGTTTGAAAAGTACATTTTTCGATAGCTGAAAGACAAAACTATGACAAAAAGAAATGGTTGGAGACAGATACCACAGAAGAACCATAAGCGAGGAATCCATGGTTGAAAAAATACAATTCTCTTTATTTGGGTCCTGTGACGCCAACTACTGGAACGGGAAAACATGTTGCGACAGCAATGTGATTTTTAAACTGAAAATTTATTTAAACCTTAAGGGTCTTTTAGCTTTTGGCTGTGATGGCACGACCACGAATACCAGAAAAAAGAACGGTGCGATTGCGGCCATAGAGAATAAAATTGGACATCCTGTCCCATGGTTAATCTGCGAACTGCATACGAGCAGCCTTTGCGTCACCTGTTCACATTACTTGATGGTGAAACTGCTGGTCCATGTGAATTTTCGCAGGACCAATAGGTAAATTGGTCCTGCGAAAGGTGCGACAATTTACCACTGGTCCAGTTTGAAGCAATTACGCTCCTTGTCGCAGGTGCTGGGCTGTTAATATAACAAAGTGTAATTTCATTTCCATTTAAAACTGCATTCTGCACAGTAATTGCAAAAAAAAAATTGGACTTTAAAAGAAAAAATATTGCAATGTGCAAAAAAGTTTGAAAAAAGTCAGTTTTTGGAAATTTCACGACATTTTACGAACTTGTGTGCGAACCTAATACTGCAAAAAATGTAAATAATTTTGAAGATGCATGAAAAGCGTGTTTAAAGGAAACATTTTCATGGTATTAGAACAAAAATTTTGAACCTTATTATTTTCATAAAAATTTTGAAAAATTTACCTTTTTTCCTATTTTTGGAGAAATTCAAGCCTTGGTAGGACCCTTAAGGAGTTGTTCAAACTTGATAATATTTTACATGTGTATTGTTCTTACACATGCACAGCTTTTGGTGGGTATTCCAAATTAAGATTCGAAATTTCATTTTTTTCGATCCACCCTAATGGGGGGAGATGGGGTACATTGGACCGGTCTCAATTATTTTAATACTATTAATATTTTTTACTTACTTTAGGACTAACAAATAGCGCCTATGGTCCTACAAATCCTATAATGAAATCACGTTGTACTGTTATATTCAGCAAATTTTATTCCAGAAAGTGTTATTTTAGTAGTGCAGAGTAGTTTTCAGAAAATTGAAACTTTTTTAAAAATGGGTTTCGTTAAAATTTCAGAAAAAAAAATTAACTCCTTTCGTAAAGTAAGTTTGTTTAGTTCACAATTATCTGCAGTTTTTTATTTTTTTGTCAGAAGGAAAAAAAATATGAGATCATTTTTTCAGATCAAAAACGTGGTGGTACGTAGGACCGGACCAACCTACCCCAAGCAATTTAAACCTTTTTCGTTCTCTTAAATCTCAACAATTACAATACAATACTCTAAGTGGTTGTTTATTATGCATTCATTTCATGTTATAGATGTTTGGGAAAAAAATAATAAAAACTTTGGGGGGGGGGGGGTGGAGGTATATTTCATAATTATCTAACAAAACTTATACTAAATTAATTTTACCAAAATAATTATTTCATATTTGCACTTTTCAGCAATTTATCTTTTCAAATATTCTTCTAAATTTTTGCAGGCCATTGTTTTGCAAAAATAAAATGTATAATGTATGCTATAATAAAGTTCCTGTAGTAAACATAATTTTTGGCCAAACAAGCATTCTACATAGAAAGAAAATAAAACAAATAATTGATTGAAGGTAGACTATTACTTAGGATTATCTAATTTCCTTCTCGAAATTTGATTTTAGAACACAAAGATATCCTAACTTAAAGATGTCAATTTTATTGTACTTTTTCTTTGAAATATATGGTATTTTTTTAACAGGAATTTTTTTTTTTTTTTTGGTATTGTTTCATGCGATGCAATGAAGAAAAAAAAAGTTTTTTTCCCCCAGAAAATATTGATGTAACTGTACATAAAAGTGACTGATGACTTATTCTTTCAGAACACTGTGTCTGCTCAGAAAGTCGAACTTTTATATTCCCAGATATCATTTAACATATATTTGTGTTAACTTTAATCTGCATTAAATTTCTCGTGAATATTAAATAACAAATTTTTCTTTTGATCTTTAAAAATAATTGCGAACTACTCGTGAATGCTTATTGCTGTTTTTAGTTAAAGATGGTTTATCAATTTAATATGCTATATTGATATTAAAACTTGATGTTTTTCATTCTACACCCAAAAGAAAATTAGTTACAGTATTGAATAATATTTATCACTTAAATTGTAATAGAAGTTGTTTTCGTAATGCGGTCCAACGTGCCCCGCTAAGCGGACTAACGTACCCCGCACGTGGGGCCCGTTTGTCCACTTTACAAGGTTCTGTTAAAGAATTAATATAAAAAAGTTAATCAATTTAATATTTTCAAAAAAATCTGAGATGATGAGAAATGTTTAGTGAAAATTTTTGTAAAAAATCTAAAAGCTCAATAAATGTTTTGATGACATAAAAAATGAAAAGTAAAAAAATGCAGATCAACATGCCCCATCTCCCCCTAATATTTGCAAGGATTTCGCTGATAGACAAGCAGTGCTAATTTAAAGGGAGAGTTTTACTAACTACAACTTTGCTGCTGGTAAAAAATAATTTGCAAATCATTATTAAACAGGCTGTGCAAAGGCAACTTTTAATTGCGGTATAAAATCGAAATTCACAGAATTTTTGAACTAATATGTACGTTAAAATGTTCAGTAGGTTGAGAAAACTTAATAATATATTTTATGAAGTTATTTTATGTCCCTACAGTTATTTAATTCAACCCAAATATCATGATTTTTAAAAATCAGTTAAGATTAAAAAGTGTTACACTGAATGAGAATTAAAACAAAGTCTTAATAAGCAAGGAAAAATAAATCTTCAGTTGTGACATAAAAATAGCATTTTACTAGTTGTCGGCCTGGAATTTTCTAGTTCTCTCCTGTTTGACTTGAACATAGAAAGCAGCCTCTTAGACCTTTGAAGAGGCTATCACTTGCAAGAACGTTTGATATGTTTCTTTCATCCAGTTAAAATAACCCCAATGACGTTACTACCCATATTACCTTTTCCTATAATAAACAGACTACGCAGTACCAAAAAATAAACACTTTTGGTGGGTTTTTTTTTTTTTTTTTTTGTAATTTTTTCTAAAATTTTTTTCGTCTCGACCGACAAGCTACGAAATACAAGTTTAAAATTTCTTTAAAATAATTGATCAAAATGATTTCTCGACTCACGCGTGAATCTGCGGTCTTATCAATTTTGATCAAATGACAGGAAGAGTGCCAAGAAAATCGCTTAAATAAAAGTTTAGTCAAAATTTCCAGTCATGAGAGTCATCGGGAAGATTCTTGCATAAATCGAGCCGAAATTAATTTAAATTGTTACATAAATCCGTAGCCATTTGATGAACTAGACTTAATGTTGGTTTTGGACATACTGAACATTATACAGCATACGAACCAAGATTTATACGTGTTGTAATTTATGCACGAGAGAGTAAATAACATTACTCATAAAAAAGGACATTTAATACCAAAGTGCATTTAAATGTTGCAATTTCATTGTTGTTGTTGACGTGTCCCTGGTTTAGCAGAAACTAAGGAGAAATTAGGTGCCATTACCTTAAAAGATTGGACACCTTTATTTTATTCACATACAAGACAGCGCAAGAAATATTTATAACTCACAGAGGAAGAAATAACAACCAGGACACAGGTGGGAATGGAACCCACAACCTCTGGTATACGAAGCAAAGTTTCTACAACAGAACCACAGAGAATCTCTCCAGTTTCATTGATTTTATATGAACAGTTGTAAATTGGTTTTCATAGTAGAAATCTTCAGCACGTGTTTATCAATGGCAAACACAAACTACTTTCCTGAGTGATCTCTGACTCAATACCTCTTTGAAAATACGCGATATTACTTTATCGTGCTGTGACAAATCACGTTTAGCATGTGAAAATTCAAAACGAACTGAATATACTTATGTATAAATATAAAGACAATCAATTACAATAGATTTCAACTTCATGACGTAAACGGAAAAGATTTTTTAACTATGACTACGCCCACTTTGTTAAAAGTATTAGTCGTAAGAAGTGATTTCATCAACATTTTTGGGTGCTGACGGTTATGGGTGATTATGGAAATTTTGCCTTGAAAATATCGAAAGATTTTTTTTCTATTGTTAACATTAAAGAAACTCTGTGCCGAAGATACAATTGGCTTTAATTTATTTCTCATGTTTTATACATTAAAGTTTTAACATTAGAGTCTAATATTCGTATTGCGGAACAAATAACTCAGCTCATTTGGTTTCTGGAATAGGGTTGTGTATTTAACGCTTGTTATCATTATACAGACCTGAGAAAAGAATCGAACCACTCCTTTTTATTTGAGTACTATTTGCATTTAACATACTATTAAGGCACACATGAAATGTGGCAGTTAATCAAATACAAATTTCAAAGTGACGACCCGTAGTACACTGTAAAACAAATTTCGAAACGTTCCTGGAAAAGAATGGGAAGCTAATGAGCCTAATTTCTGCCAATAACATATCTGGCAAAATACCAGGAAAGTTTCCAGTAAAAAGTTAGTAACCATCCTGAAATTAACCTTGAATCTTTCTGAAAAATTCGGAAATATTTCAATCAAAGCTAGTTATGTTTCTGGACTAAGTTAGGAGTCTTCAGTGAAAACTAAAACATGTAGGGGAAAAAGGGGCACATGTGAACATTTTTTTTTCATTTCTCTATTTTTTAAAAAATATTATCAATTCCACAACGCAAAAGTGTCTCCATGGTTGAATACAGTTATTTTTGTGTCATGGATTTTTTGGTGGTTTTTAAAAAATATTTCTTTACTTATGGTATTTTTAAAAAACATCTGCAGTTCTTCACATCTGCCCTTAGAGGGGGGGGGGGGGGCACATGTGAACAGGCCTGGGGCACATATGAACACGGGTAAAAAATGCAGGAGAAGCATCATATTTTAAAGGAAAATTCTTCAATATGAAACATATACCTAAATAACAAATACGTTGAAGGGTTTGTAACCTATACAGCGTCAGTTTAAATTCTACAGTTATTGTTCCACTAAGAAAATATTTTAACCGAATATATAACTGCTCACTGTCAAATTCTGAAGTCTCGTAGCCTGTTCTGATCACTGAATAGATTAGACAAAAACTTATATGATTACATAATAAAAAGAAATATTGAATATGTAAGGGTTATTCTATACATATTTTGCTTTTAAGCTTCATACAATATTTGATAATGTATTTTTAAATGATTTTGAACTTCAATTTTCAATTAAATGAAAATATTTTTTGTCTTTTTATTTTCTGTAAGTATTATACAACACTAAATTATTGATAAAATATTTAGTAACAAAAAAATTTAAAAATAAAAAAATTAAATATTTATTTATTTATGTTTAAAAAATTAATAACAATTAACAATAAATTTACAAACTCATTATAGGAAATAATAATTATAAATATTTACGCATTTTTTAACAATATCCTACAGTAAGAATAATATTACGGAGAGCAGCTATGGGAACTGTTCACTTGTACCCCTAGATGTTGTGTTCACAAGTGCCCCGTCGTATACTTTACAGCTAGTTCGCAAAAAAAGGGGAATTTTCAATTGAATAAAAGAATTTAAACATTGTCATAAATTTACTTGAATGTTCATACAATGTTTCGTAATACTTAGATTTAGATTAGCAGTTAGTTTTAAAAATGTTATCACGTGAAGAAGACAGTGATAAAATTGTTTCTAACACCTGCTAAAACAAAGAAGTTGCCTCCACAGAAACATAAAATGGCTCATTGCTCTAAATGTTTGTCCAAGAGGTACAACCGGTACTGTCCTAAATTGAGAATTTTTCCAGATTTTTTGCTTGAAATGATCTTAGTAAAAGATACCATGTTCACGTGTGCCCCGTGTTCAAATGAGCCCCCTTTTCCCCTACAAAGTAATAGCTTGGCACCTTCCTGATTTACAGGGAAAGCTCCTAAAGCAAACATGGACGGAGCTAAGACGGTATTGCACGCAATTCCTTCAAAGCTAGAATATCCAGAAACTGTATTTCGCCCTTGATTGGCTAGGTTTGTCCTAGTCAATTGATCACAATTAAGAACACTCTTATAGTATTATTCAACCCCTTGCAAGTAACAGCTGCTTCCGGTATATGTTTCAACTGCCAGCTTGCCTATACAGTTTTGTAATTTAGCATTTTTGTTTTCTAAAATCCAGATAAACTTGGAATTTAAAAATCTAAAAACAATAATCTCTGGCATGTACTTTCTTACGCCTCTATAAAAGTACTCGTTTGTTTAAGAAAATAATTTTACGCATGCAACATTTTTTTTCTTAAGTTTGAAAACTTTTCTTAAGTTTGAAACTTTTTCGATTATCGTGCCACATACTGGTGCTCTTGAACTTTATTTAGCGAAGTAAAAATCCGATTTTATGCTTTGCTTAATCTTGTTATACTTAAAATCAGTGATATATAGCTTCTGTTGTATCTTTCTTTCACGGCGTTAAAATACTCCTTGACACTTTTAAGAGTGAAATATACGAAATAGGAGTGAAATATACGAAATCAGTGAATACCATAGTAATGATCAATTCCATGAGAAAACTTTCTAAAGATGAAATGGAAGATGGCAGGGAAGGATGAGAAGTGTTCCTACAATTTCAAGTTTTCTTATTTAGAATATGTGATATTTTGTATTTAAAAAAGTAATGTATGTTTTTAAGAATTCCAATTGCTTTTTTTTACTTTTTTTTTTTTTTTCATTTTAAAATGTGATAAATTTTTACCTAAAATACAAAGTGTGAAAATACGCGTTGAATTTTTGATGAGTATTTCCTATTTTTAATGCGTGAAATACTCTCGTGGAGGCACTAAAAACATCTCTGCCTTCTACTTTTGATGCAAATACAATGTAATTAAAAGTATTTATAGTTAATTACTGTTTAGTTTTTTATGTATTAATTTGAAGATTTCTGTCAGTTATTCAAAAATAACAGAATAAAATAAATTATCATTTTTCGAGAAATCAAATAATGCATGCATTGAGATCAAGCTCTAAAATAAAATTTCCTTGACAAAATGTTGGTAAAATTGCATTAAAAACTCATTTCAGGCGTTTAGTATCAAAACCAGCTCAATGAATGAAATTTATTTTATTGTTTTAAAAAAAAAAGCAAAAGATATATTACATATATACAGGGTGTTCCGTTTTAACCTGCAAGACCTTTATTTTCGCAACCGTTAGTCCTAGATGCATACTTCCAATTGCAAAAATGTTCAAAATCAGTTGCAGAGTAAAGATATTGAAAGATTGAAGAAAAAATAAAAATAAGTCAAAAATACAAAATTTAACTTTTTATACGGGTCCCAAGTCCCCTAACTTATATTTAGAGAAATAATCTCCATTGAAGAACAATTCCTAAACAAAAAAATTAAATTAGTACGACCAATATCCACCGAGATATGAAACGCAGAATCTTGTGACATATTACTTTTCACTGGTTGTCAATAACACCTTTTGGGGGAAAATATAGCGGTTAACAAGTGTTTAAAATTATATATGTGAATACAGTGTGGTTTTCAAATTGTTCGAGGTTTTGTAGTGTGTTTTTCGCATCACGGCATAACATTTCCATTTGTTTTTGAATGGAAATAAAAAATATAAATACTTTGTTTTTCTTTCTTTGACGAGATGTCATTACTCTGAAAGGGCGATAAATTCCAAGCTCATCTTCTGTATGGTCTCTTAAAACTTTAAAGTGGAATATTTCCTTGAGTTTTGGTCGCACAAATGTCAATTTTTTGTGTCAGTGATAGTTTTCAATGGAGATTATTTCTCTGAACATTAGTTAGGGGACCTAGGGCCCGTATAAAAAGTTACATTTTGTATTTTTTGACTCGTTTTTATTTTTGCTTCAAACTTTCAATATATTAACTCTGGATCTGATTTTGAACATTTTTGCGATTGGAAATATACATCTAATTACTAACGGTTGCGAAAATAAAGGTCTTGCAAGTTAAAGCGGAACACGCTGAATACATATATATATATATATTAAATTTTTTAGTGCATTCATGATGAGTTTAATGTTGTTGACAAAATCACTATGATTGAAAGTCGTAATTAGCGAAACCTCGAAACAATTAAATTAGAATTCCATTAGAATTCTGAACAGTTCAGAGCTAATTTTTAATCAAAAATCTGTTTTAAACTGGAAGTGAAGGAACATCATTTAAAGGTATTATGCTCTATATTTTGGTATCCGTTTTAGTTATTCAAAATTTTAGATCGATTTCGATTTTTTTTTTCTGCTCTTTGATATCTCTTTATATTTGGTGTAAACAACTTTCTAGAAGTTGTTCATTCTTTTTTAAAAATTAATCCTGTCTTTTATCTCGTATTTAGCAATGATACACGTATTTTTGGTTATTTGGTTACTTAAATCCATTCACCATTTATAGTCTGTTTTCGACCGGATTATAATGTTGAACATAATTTAGATAATAATTCGTGTTGCGTTTTATTTTTGTTCTGTCATCGTCTCTTTCAACCATTACATAAAACACATTTTAGATAATTCTACATGAAAGTAATTTTGATTTGTTCTCTATTTCAGTGTCTCTCCTTTGGCAATATCCTGAAAATCGTAAAAGGACGTTACAATGACTCCACTAGTACAGAAGTTTTGAACCAACCAACGGAGCAATTTCGCAAGAAAGAGCAATTAGCTTTTGTTAGCGTCATTATTTTGAACTATTTCCTTAGACATGAAAACACTTGTAATAATAATACTATTCTTCTGGGATATATTGGAGATTGCCAAATTTATAACGATTGCTGGACAAAAGTCTCTGCTCAATTTTTGAACGAGAAGAATGATACGATAACTGATGAAATTGCCGTTGAGAAAATGTTAAGACAAGTGAAGTACGTGTATGAACCTCTTCCGAATAGAAAGGTAAGTATCTTCATAAAATCTTTTAAGTTTATACTGATGCGATTGTTGTACTCTTTTAGTAATTTGTATAATGTATAAAGTCTTTCGATATAAGTTGTAAACATTTGCCGTTATGCTGCTGGCAAACGATACAAGTTGTGTTTGCCTTTGTGCTGCTGGTAAACTAAATCAGTTGTGTTTGCCTTTGTGCCATAAACAAATGAGAGATTTACAACACAAAAAAAGGGAGAAAAAAAATTGAAACGTTCCTGGAAAATAATTGGCAGATAATGTACCCAATTTCTTTCAAGTGACAAATCTGACAAAAACCAGGAAAGTTTCCTGCTATAAGTTAGTAACCTTTCTGAAATTAACCTGGGATCTTTCTGAAGAAAATCAGAAACATTCGCAATCAAAGCCAACCATGGTGTTGGACTAACTCCGAAACCTTCAGAGAAAACTTACATATAATTATATATAAGGGTATTTTGACACTTCTCTGATTTACTTGAAGAGCTTCTAAAGCAAATATGACCGAAGCTGAGACGGCATTGCAAGCAATTCTTCCAAAACTACTCTATCCGGAGACTGCATTTCGCCCTTGATTGGAGCTCAGTCAATTCGGAGGGCCCGTAACTAAGCTAAAGAAGAGAAACACCTAATAAAAAAGCCTGATATATTTTTACCCTGGTAGCTAAAAATGTTTTTCACCACAGTGTAAAATCCCGAAACATTACCCAGAAGCAATCAGTGACTTTTCGGATTTTTTTTACAGTGAATGTTGGGATGCATAAATTGTAAAATATATTGTGCCGCGAGTACTAGTGTTACAAGGCGAAGTAGTTTTAAGACTCCGAAACAAATGGTACGCAATATGTTTTTCATCTTATACAGAGACCAACAATATTCTTTTTAAGTTAAGTTTCGTTACACTACAGGTTTGTAGTGGGTGTGCGTGTGTGTGTATAAATCTTGTAAAGCAACGATGAAGTCTAGTGATGACATGTAATTTTTATGTTAAATTTTTGCAAAATCCTTTAGGTATGTGACTAAAACAAAAGAATCCAAACTTTATGAATTTTTAGCATATTATCTCAACGTTTTCTGTCTCCGTTTCGTAACACTGTTGTGAATTTCGTTGCATAGTTCAGAATAAGCTAACATAATTTTCAATTTATCTCCTTAAAAGTAAATAGCTACATTATCCTCTAAATTTTTACATTGCAAGGTAATTGATTTTGATAAATCATATTTTGATACATAAGTTTTTCTATAACTTAAAACCTCCTGTCTATTATCTTCGGGCTTAAGTAAAAAAATTGGCACATCATCTCTAAAAACATGTAGATTTAAATGTACTTAGGAAATATATCAAATCACTTGAGCTGCAAGTTTTAACTTTTTAGAATTTGAACCATTTTGAGCTCACATAACATCGTATTTTTTTAAACCTTTGATCCAATCCCTGTAATCTCAGAATGAATTATCAAATGTAGCAAGTGTTCCTCTCAAGCAAAGTTAAGCTATTCAATGCTGCTTGGCTTTATTTCTAAGGCTAATAACTCAACATTCTTTCCAATATAATTTAATTTTTCTTTTACTACATATTTCACTCTTTTTTTATGAGATAGATTTATTCTCGTGTTCTGAGTATAGAATATCCCTCGAGCAATCTACTTTAACACATCACTCAACCTAGCTGCCACCCAGTTATTATAACTAGATACTTTTTATGCACATGAGGATTGCTTCCAAGAAACCTGAAGTAAACCGCAAAGTAAAGTCATCCATCATTGTCTGGAATAGTTTTCGTCAAAAATAAACAAAAATAATTGGAAAAAGAAAGAAGGGAAGCATTAGTCATTTCTTTAATTACTAATCCTGTAAATCACAAATCAATCAAAAATAAGAAAACAATTAGTTTTTTCTTCCATAACATTTTTCCTCTGTTAATGTTTTGATGTCAAATGTGTTCTTTAAAACAACACTCAAATACATTCAAACGTATATATATTATCTTTTACGTTGTGTTATTTTGTATGAAGAATCAGGTTCATCTTTAATTTAAAGCTACAATGGCAAGAAAAAGTTCAAAAAAAAAAAAAAAGAAACAATTTCTCGATGGACCTGGACTCAAATTATTTTAAGATAGCTTTTATGCTACGGCAGTCAAAAATGTAATAGCCCGAAAAAGGATGGTCAGTTTTTCAGTATTAAAATTAAATTTAAAATGTTTTTGCTTAAAGGTGATTTCCAAGTTGAATGTTATTAATTTAAACTTTTACTCCTGAAATATCGTCTTTTTGCTCTCGGCGTTCTTTTTAAAGCTTCATTACATTACTTTTAAGTCATTTAGCGCCTAGTTAATATTTGTAATGTGACATCGATTGATAGATCAAATTACTTGTCCTTTGTATAAACGATCATGTGCAAAACTATAATATTTGTAGTCACGAAAATTAATTACATTGAGTCGAAACAGTCCTTCACTGTATAAATTATAATCTCCCCCGCCCCTCCCGCAAGATTGCAGAACCCTGCAATTATTATTATTTAGGGTTTTTTCAGGAGTGCATACCTTGGGGGGAGGGGAGCGTTATGGCGCAGACTGTGCCATTGAAACTTTTAGGGGGTGTTTTAAGGGATATTTTCCTTTTGAGGGGTCTTCGTGGTATTGGAGGCGGTGTGTCCTTGTTTTTAGGCTTTAGGGTGTTGGTACCCCAGGTTTTGTAACAATATGAGCTTTAAATGTGTTTTTCCTTCATAATTTTTCCGATGCGTTTTTTATTCCCTTTTTTTTCCTTAGTAAGAGTTTTGATTTCTGTTTTTGGAAATGTTTTCATGTAACACAAAAATTTGTATGTGGTTGGATCAGGGGTTATATTTTTTTCAATAACAACATTCCTAGTTTTTAATCTTTATTAATGAATTTATTTATTTAAGTTTATGTTAAAAAAAAATATTTATCAAAATTCAACAAAGGATCAGATATTTAATTTTATACTAAACTCCCAATTGCTCAGGAATATTAAATCATTTGAAACAATGCAAAGATGTAAAAAAAAATAAATTTTTTATTCGAACTTTTTCAATTCCCACATTTTCTTTATTTAAAAAAAACTGCTTGACAAATTGATTTGACCCCACAGAATCAATTTACTATTGAAATTAGAAAAAAATATTAATATCATCTTTTTTTTTTTTTAAAGTTTATTTATTTATTTATTTTAAAGCAATCGTTTAGTCATCAGCTGTAGTTATGCTTGAAAACAGAAAACAACCGAGATATGAATTATCCAACAGTGTTCAAACTTCACTTTAAACTTAGCTTTCAGCAGGTAAAGATTTAATATTAGAAGTAAATGGTAGAGAAATCCTAAGTTGAATTAGGCAGTACGAAAGAGCAATAATAATCACACGCATAGCATTTCCAAGAAAACCAAACAATAAAACACACACACACACACTTTCATAATAGAAATTTTCCTTATTAATTATGCCTGCTTTCATTTTCATATTCTTCTAGCTTAACTGTCATGAGTTTATCCAGTTTTTTTTTTTTTTTTTTTTAATTTAAAATGTTATATGGATTTTGATAAATTGATTTTAAAAAAAAACATTTTATGGATTTTTGCATCACGTTCAGTTTGAGTTATGCTCAATTTTTGATCAAATAATTTTGAATGAATAAAACACGCATTTATAATTAAAAATGCTTTCGTCAGTGAAACAAAAATATAATTATTTTCATTAGAAATGCATTATTTTCAGAAGAAATTATACTTGTAATCATTTTTAATTAATATTTTAATCAAGTAAAAAAAACAGGAGATTTTTTATTTTATTTGTTAGTTATTTTCTATGAGATTAAAATACATAAACATTAAATGTTTGCATTCGTTTTTTAAATTTTGTTTCTAACACCTTACAAAAAAAACCTCTATCATGAATTTATTGCAGAGAAAAAAAAAACGGTAACTAAACTTTTTCATTCACGCTGTGTCAATATTTTAGTGAAAATATAAAATCCATTTTTACTGAAATTACTAAAAGGCTAGAAGCTTCTGAATGAGTTAGTAAAAACTGGCGTCATCTGTTGCTCATTGAATATACTAAATATTCGCTTTTCATTATAATAAATTGTACGGAATTTAAATTATGCTCTGATTATATAGCTCTCAAATTCAACAATTTTTTTTAAATGTGTATGTTTATACAGAAGAATTTATTCTTTAATTTGTAAAAAATATTTCTTGTTATTATTTGTTTTGTTTCAAATACGAATTTTTTTTCTTTCTCTTCGCGTGCTATCGTTAAGTTTATTCTTCACAAATTCCTTGGACCATTTACGTAAAACTTTGATGCGATTTATATAACTGATTTAAATCTATCTGTTCAGGTAGAGGCAAGATGATTGAATCCCAAAAATGAAATGAAAATTAGAAGTTACAGAGTTGAATTTGAACTTCTTTCACGGTATACATAAAAAAAGAAACTTTCAAGAGAAAGGAAATCAAAGAGCTCTAAGGAAATGCAAATTTAGATTTGACGAATGGGAAGTTCTTGAACTCAAAACGTGTTTAGAGTCGTAAGTAAAAAAAAAAAGACTTCAAAAGTAAGTAAAGGACATTCGCCTTCAGATCACTTGTGGGAGAAGACAAGAAAACAAAACACATTTTGCAAAGCTGATAAGGCAATGTTACTCTTTCTTTCTTTATCTTAGAAATAAAAGTTGATTTAAGGATTTGGAGTTTTTACGACTACATCAAGTGCTGATGCTACAACCTAATTTCAAACTTCAAAGGCTTGCCAAAGTACAATTGATTGCTAAAAATAATTTATTGCTACAATAAGCAACACTTTTTAAAAGGTGCTTGGATGAATTGGAATTTTTGCAGCTGAACTAATGCCGTTGCAGAAAAAGGAATTAAAACTTGAGAGTGCTTGCCGTAGATGGAAATGATTGCTAAAAAAATTTGATTATTTTCCAAATCAGTTACAAAATACTTGTAATGTAATGCCGTTGCTGAGAAAGGAATTAAAACTTGATTGCTTGCCGTAGATGGAAATGATTGCTAGAAAAATATTTGACTATTTTCCAAATCAATTACAAAATACTTGTTTAATATTCTAGCTATTTTAAATGTTAACATCTACGTCCAATGTGGATTCTGAAATGAGAGTTCTAATTTCAAAATGATTCGTGTATACATAACCTTTTCCTAGCATTTTATCATAATTAGTTATACTTATCAAATTTGGGATTATTTGAGCTCCCTTTGTTACTTTTATGAATTATATGTTATTACTTATTTTTTGCACATTATGTATTTTTTAAAATTTAATTAAATTATTTTCTCTTATAAAATTTTACTAAACTATTTGTTGCTTTTAAGTTCGTTAATTTTAACAATAAATTGAGTTAAAAGGAAATAAGGACACTAAGAAACATTGAGGGTATCAAAATGCTTGGTAAATGTTCACTGCTAAATTAATGATTTATAAAGTTTGTCGGATAGCAGCGGTTTATTGCTAACAGGTGTCTTGAAAGGGACATATTTCAAAGAATCCTTCTCAAGAAGAACGCATAAAAGATGTCATTGTTTCTTGTCTTTAAAAGATTTCGTGTCGTACCTGTGTCAGATTTTAGTACGTCTCTGTTTAAAAACAATGTGTAGGATACTTATCAATGATGAAATAAATATCAATTAAATAAATAAGTGTCGAGCAATAAAAATTAAGTTTTAAAAATTAAAATATTAATTTTTATTAGCTCAATATATAGTTCTTTCTTGAGGTTCCCCCTTTCCCCTCTTCTGAATTCTTATCCAAAAACTAAACCCAGATTTTGGTTTTGTGTTTCTTAATGCAAAGTACATTGAAGGGTGTGTTCATTTTTACAAGTAGGATTTTATTGCGATAGCTCAAAATGATTTTTAAGCAGCAGTTCCTTTCCATGTTACGTAAGTGTTTGATGTCATAATTTATTATTTTATTTATTTTTTTTAATAGTTTTTTTTTTTTTTTGTAGAAACGATTTATAGAAATTATACTATATATGGATTGTACAAGTATTAAATAGTAAAGATTGAGTTAAAAGCGTATTGAAAGAAAATTATTTTGTTTCGCCTTAAATACCACACATGACATTCTGCCCAGGAAAATATCAAAACTTTATTAAAGTGATAGTGATATTTGCAATGTAAAGTATATAGCTGTAAATAAATATATTTCTTTTAGTGAAACTGTATTTGATTTTGATTATAGAGTAATTTTTCTGAAAGATTGCTAAGTTAAGAAAGCACCTTCAAATTTTTACCAACTAAAAGCATAATTTGCGAATGACTGATTTTTTTCCCCTCGTGATTTTGTTCAACAGAAAGGTTTTTGGTTTGATTTTTAACTTTCTTTATTTTTCCTTTTTTCTGTCTTTTTCTTTTTCCATCTTTTAGTTGCGTAATAAAGAACACAAAATCACACCATGCACCTAGCATTATTCGTCATAAAACATCTTATCAAACATTTTCTTATAAAACATTTAACGATTTTTAAACAAATTAGATGAATTATTTATGTTTTTTAAATGTTATAAATTGCATTAAAAGTTGTCTAAAATATCAGCGAAAAGCCACTTTTATTTTGCTAAATGAAGAAAATTAGAAAATTATTTAAAGTTTATTTTTGCTAATAATCAATGGAAGAAAAGTTGCTAATTTTGAAATGTACAATTTTCATTATTTTTTAAAATAATTATGAATTTTAAAGAAAATGTATGAACTTAAAATTAAATATTGAAAAAACTAAAGGAAGTTGAGTTATCTGCATCCCAGCATTTTAAATCGTAAATTGACCGCTCATCCCCGAACAGTAAATCTTGCCCTATTTCTAACTTAGTATGCATTCATTAAAACCCAAAAATAAATATTGCCAACTTCCTTAGATTGTAACTCAAATTTTAATAAAGAACCCAACTGTATCAAGGAGATTAGTACTGTCATATGAGTAATATTTTCCAATTTAATCTGAAAGCTGCAATGGAAATCGCTTATTTAGAAAACAAATGTCATGCATAATGTAAACTCTTAGACATTGTAATCTTTTGTTCTATTGGACATGGACACATATAAACACTCAGAGAAATACATCTCTGTCAATAACATAACTCACTAAAATTTAAAACCTTTCACTTCATGTAAAATAAATATTTCAGTGTTGCCTTGAATAGAGTGAATTCTAGAAATAGTTTCTCTAACAATGAAGCCGTAAATCACAACAAGAAAGTAGTTCAATGTTGGATGGATAAAGGATTACTCCAGATGCATGTAAAAATAAGCAAATAATTATGAAAAAGGAATGACGATAAATTACAGGTGAATTACGCTTATTCCTCAGCTGTGCTTCGACAAAGCTGTAAAACATGTTACGCGTTTATTGCCGCAGAGAAAATTTTAAATAGAGAAGGGAACTTAGGTACCATCACTACCAGATTTTTCTCAGCCTTTTTTTTTTTTTGCAATTTCACAGATACCAGAAAGGCAATGCGTTTATTGAGATAAATATGATAGCATAAGTGCTGTAAATATAAAAACATGCTAAGTTGTTTTTCTTTTTGAAGCTTTAAAACTTTGTGAATTACGTAATGTCTGGCCTGGTTACGATAATAGGAAACTACCCTAAGAGCATATGCTACAGTTTTTGCTACTTTTTAAGCCGCAGAGTAAAGCAGCTGTTCTGTTCCTTATTTTGACAGATCCGTCATTAATAAAACTTGCGCTAAGTCCTATTTGTAGATTTAATGCGTTGTATTTTGCATTTTAATACTTCCTTCAGTTGAAGTATTTTTGACTTAAAAAGTTTCATCCTAAATTCAAGAGGGCATCAGTTTTTACTCCACACACTTAATTATGTACAGAGGTCATCAAGAAACGGCTCCACATTGCTAATAACAATTTCTTCCAAAATAGTGGTTAATATAACTTCTCAAAAATATTATGTCGCTATTCAGTCAGGATCCCATCATGTTCTTCTATATTCTGTTGTAATCTTATGCGCTCTCAAACCCACGTGAGAGCGCATTTACTGAGACACTATTAAGTACGCCACCTAGCAGAACTTAAAATTTCTTTCACTCGTCATTTAAAGGCATTGAAATGTTGCACTAGTGCCACCTCTCCATGACTGCACAAAATTTGAAATTCTTAATCTTAAATTTTATTTAAAGTTTATAAAAACAGCGCGAGGTGACGAACTTACATAATTAGTTTGAGTTTTTAATGATCTTAAAAGACTTGAAATAATTTGAGCACAAAAGTTACCATACTAATTAAACATTACTCCCTTCTTCGTAAATTAGTCGCTACATTTAGGTCGAAAATTTTTACTAAACTAGTTGTTACATTTAAATATTTTTGTACTACTTATTGAAACTAATGATTTTAAGCTTTTTTCGGTGAGTTCAGGGTATTTGCTATTAATAAACAACTTTTTAAATTATCAAACATTCTCTCCTTCCCTCCTCAAATCAGAACCTGATTAGTTTCAAAAATATAGGGTTTTCCCTTTTCTGCAGCGCCTCTATTTATAAGAATTCTTCCACTAGGTACTCGAATAAAACTATCTTCTAGTTTATAAATTGGGAATTTATTTGATAGAAAACTCATCTCTTTATGGCATACTAATCGTAGTGTCCGTTCAAAACGGGACGCAGCTTAAGAGTGTGCGAACTCATTATTTTTGAAAGTAATTTCATACTGATTTAAGGAAGGAAGAAGGAAATTCTTGGTAAGGTGTTAATGTTGTTTAATGTTACATTGTAAACAAATTCTGGAACGTCACAGTACAATTTCGGGTTTCAGTTCGGGTTTACACAGTACAAATGGGGTTTCTCTCGTGAAAATCATGGGTTTCTGTGAAAATCAAGTGTCTTTTCAAAAATGTTTCCTGAATCGCTACCAGTTGCATGAATGCTGACATCTCACTGTTCTGAAAAATATGTGTAACTACCAGGTTGAAAATCTGCTCAGCGTTTTTATTAAGTGTTTCACCATCGTCTAAATTATGGCCCGTCCCGATTGATTGAGGCTCCAAAGAGACGAAATGCTGTTTCTATATACTGTAGCTATGTCAAAATTGCAGACAACTTATCTGTTAGATATTTACTTGCAATTCATCATTAGCTTCGGCCACAATAGAAGCTTTCCTGATACATCAGGATGGTGCCCAGCTATTGCTGCAAACATATGTAAATTTTCTTGGAATGTTCCTGTTTTTTTTATATAAACATGATAGGCTTTTTATTGTGAACGTTTTTAGATTCTTTAGGGAGATTCTAAGTTAATTTCAGGAAGGTTATAAACTTTTAGTGGGAAGCTTTCTCGTATTTTAGCCATATATGTCACTGGCAGAATTTAGGCACGGTAGCTGTCCATTATTTCTCAGGAGCGTCTGTGATTGTTTTTTACAGTTTAATCTAACACCCTGAAATGTCCAGAAAATGTTCAAACTAAATCATAAAACCATCAGTATCAATAATCAGTACAAAAGTAGTCAAATGCAGCAAATTTAAACCGGAGGGAGTAGTAAACAAAACGTGTGACATAATTCAATTAAATCATTTTCTTATCGACTCATTTGATTCAGATGTTTTGAAAATGTAGGTTTATTTAAAGTTCTGTAAATGTTTGACAACCCTGAATTAATTTTTTAAGTAGTAAGAAATTATATACTATAATGTCATTTATTCCGCACTGAGGGATATAGAATTCAAGTCATTATCACTTATCTTTAAACAACCAATTTCAAGCATACCTGTCTTGAAACGTAAAACCTACCACTTAATATGCAATTACCCGCCATCTCATGTTTATCAGATAGCATTCATATTGCTTGCAGCAAATTCCAAGATATCAGTGAGCTCTTAATTAGCATTCACGCCCATCTGACCGATGCTCAAATTACTAAAAAAGTAAGCTAGCATCTGTCATGGCAGAAATGACTCGACCTATTGATTCAACTGTGTCGAGTTTAAGTCCAGTCACCTCTGAAGCACATGGGAGTTCACTCCAAGGGCAAATCGTCGTCAAGTCATTCAGTTCACGGTCAAGGTCAGTTTGTGGACGGCTTTGAAACATGAAGGTTCGGCTAGACTTAGGCAAATGAATGCTTAAATGTCATCCAGAATGATCTATCATAAGTGAAGAAAGTTTTGTACGTGATTTAAATTCATAAATTATTAACTTTCTTATTTTGTGATTAAGATCGGTAATAAAGGAGTGAAAATTATGGTGATCTTAAGATCAGCAACGTGATTGATCTGCTCTATGGTTTACTGGACCCCGAGTAAGATATAGCTAAGAAAAACATGAGTCACTGATTGACCGATAGTGTTTTAAGCTCATCATGCTCCGTACGATCTTGATAGTGACATTAAAAAAATTTTAGAATGTCTATCTCAATAAATTGGCTGTTCTAATCATTTACTCCGGCTATTTCAAGTAGAATCAACCACATTATGAATACATTTCTTAAATAATTATTGATATTCATTATAGATCAACTTTTCGAATTGTTTTTCCTTTTTGATTTCGTTGGAACCAACTCCAAAATAAATGACAGTACAATTTGCCTTTTAAACTTCAAGTTTTGTCTTCCTCAAGGGAGCGTTATTTAACTTTACTTTCTGTATCCGAAATGAAACTTTATTTTGATTCTCTGTGAAGCTATTTTGTTACTAAAGTTTGCCTTCTTCTGAAACTAAATAACGCTACCGTTCTTTTATTATGATCTAAAATATCGCTATCGTGTACTCTTAAAGAACATGATTTATCATCTCCTCATTTTATGAAGTGTTTTTCTTCTTTCTTTACATGGAAACTATGCAACATTTTCACTTTCTTTTAGAAACTCAGCATTATCATCCATAATTTTAAGAGCCAAAGTTTTCCCTAATCCTTATTTCTTGTTGATAGAAAGGGTAAATGACTAGTTATGGACAGACTTGCCTTGTATTGTCAATATTAACTAGTGTGACCTTTACTAGTTTAAAGGATGACATAACTAACCGAGCTGGATTATAACTGGTCGAACCAGTGTATTCCAATTTATTTTTAAATATATATATTCATCATAATTGAAGATTAATGAAAATATTACAGCTGTAAAAGCGCAGTTTCTGAGTTCTAATACCGTCAGTATTAGTTTTTTCCATGAACTAGAGCTGCAACGTTTGTATCCAAACTATATTTTAAAAAAACTTCAATCATGCCCATAACTAGTTGTTTTTATCATGGCTTCATTTTAGGAGTCAACTTTTTTCCTTTTTGAAAGGAGTAAAATTTTTCTGCCTACTTAGAAAGAGCTTTCTTTATCTACAGAAATTAATCTTCGTCTTATTTTAGACCCTTTAACAGCATCACACCTGATTTCGACATGAAAAAAATTCTTCATTTAGGACCTAACTTTCTTCATTTAGAAACGAAGATCCTTCTTTCTCTCGTAGATACGTATATAGCGTTATTGTCCCTGTTACAAACTAAACTTCAATATCATTTTAATTTCAAAAACAAATTTCATCATAAACTAGATTCAGCAACTAAACTTGTCTGTTGCCTTACTTGAAGCACTGGATTTTTTTCTTTCTTTTAATGGAAATTAATGTCATTTTTACCTTTCTGAAATCAACCTTCGTCCTTTCTTTTCTTTTAAGATTTAAACCTCGTCATCGCCTGTTATTACGTGACAGACTTCGTTCTCTTTCTCTCATTGCCGATTTAGGCCTCCAAATGAACGAAAGCTTAACTCTTTCAGGGACTCTTTAACAATGTAAAGTGATAAAAGTTGAAATACTATTTATTCCATGTAATTCGCCGCTTTCCCCAGAAGCAGAAAAAACCAACGTATTCTTCTTTTTTTCTTTTTAGTTTTAAGATCTAATATGCAGTTGGTTTTTTGCATTCAAGTTTTTTGAGATATGAAAGTCTATATTGCAGTCATAAAATTTGATTTGGAGTAAATTCAGTATTGTCCACCTCCTACCGACAATAGTGAAAAAAATATGTGTATTAAAAGAAAAATAACCTTAAACTGTAGATAAAGCGTTGATATTGTTTTTTTTTTTCAAAAACGATATGGTTAAAAATTTAAATTTTTCATCAGCAGAAGCTAACTAAATTATTTGCATTGCAAATGGAACTAGCTTTTCGGAGGCAAATCACGCGATCACGCGTCTCTTGGTGCTTTTCGTAATAACCAGACCGTGTCCTTTCTACAGACTACCGTTATTACGCTGTTATATAACACAATACGCTCTCCAAATACTCATACTATTATTTTTCCTCATTACGAGATTAAATTTCTATCTTCCCATCTTTAGCCTCTAAAACTCATGACCACTATTGATTAGTAATATAATTTTACTAGTAAAGTCTATGGAAAACAAAGCGATCAATTCTTCTTTAATGCAATTTCCTGTTTACATCGGTGACACATTTGTGTCACTGGATCAGAAAAAAAATTAATGCAAATGGTTGTACAAAATTTTTTTTTTGAAGGATATGCTCTAACTCAACATTCAACACGCCAACTCACTTATTAATTTATTTACTTTTTTTATAATTTTAGGCCTAAAATCATTCTTTTAGTAATCTGACTTTATGAACTAATTGTCATTTGATTTTACTCGCTATTCATTAATCAACTGTGAAAACTCCATTTTCAACATTTAAACATTTTTTTAAATATAAACTAAACTTGCTACACCTTGTTTCTTTTTATAACACTAGGGGGATCTGCCCCCTGCTCGCTAACGCTCACCAACCCCCGAAGATTGCTTCCCAATCTTATTTGATTCGCAAAGATTTAAATCGTCAATTAGAAACAGATTAAAAACGCATTATGAGCTAGCCCCTTTTGGATCAAAAAGCACTCCTTCCTCGGGTTTCAAAATAACTTGTGCCCACTTGCAGAGCCGTAAGGGCTAACGGGCTCCTGAACATTGCATAACTGTAGTTTTGTACGATTGAAAAGCCGCTTTCATGTTCGTGGTCTCAAGTAATATATTTTGCTCTTTATCTCAGGGCTTGAATTGAGTTGAGCCTAAGATTTTCCGTTAAAATAGAAACCCTTAAAGTTTGTGAATAGGAAAGAAGAAACATGTGAATAGAAAAGACGTAACTATGGCAACGCCAAATAAAACATGGAATAATTTTGATGGAGATGAAATTATTCAAACTTTATTTTTAACGACTTGTAACTTTTTTCCTTTGGAGATAGAAGCTCAGTTTTTCGACCATTGGCGAGTTAGATCTGAAGTTAAAAAAGCCGATATTTCCAGCGGTGTCAAAAAGAAAAATGTGGGACGATTCCTTCACTTTTTTCTGATAGACTTAATGCAGAAAGTAGTGTCTAGATTTTAGTTAAGACTTAAAAAGTTCGAGCTAAAAACGCATATAACTCCCGCCGTATTTAAGTTAGAGCATTGAAACAAATTGCGTAGAAAGCGGAAAATTCTACCCTTTCCAACGATATGTAATATTAATATGTGCAAGTTATGTTTCACCCCTTCAATAGGCAAAAATAGGCTATTTACGCGAAATTTGAGCTTAAAAAATTAATTACAAAAAACTAATTCGAATTTTAAAAATAAAACCCCAGGTGAACATCCCCGGGATTCAAAGTAATTTTGTACAAAATTTCAAGACTGTAGGTGTTATGGGGTGTCTTGAACGCACGTCTGCGACAGACTTCTCTCCAGAATTTCTTTGAAACCTTACTTTTATTTACTATAAAGAGAAAACTTGAAATCAATACAAAAGAAAAAGGTTTTTTTTAATTTAATTTACGTTATCAATTATGAAATTGATGTTTCAAAGTATCCTTGTCGTGAATTCATTTTGTATTGTATATGATGTACTCCTAAATCAACGTATTTCAATGAAATGAGAAGTGCAACAACTTTTAATGTCTATATCCTAAATTTCAGCTCAAAATGTTTACTATTTCATTCACTTCAGAAATCAACAATGTGACCCTTTTAGAAGCCTCATGACATTGCGAAAAAAAAACCGAGAAAATTGGTTCAAAATTTAATATTTCACTTACTAACATTTAAGGGACTTAATATAACATAATTTACAGTGCTTATGTCAGAAAAAAATTTTCATATATTCCTGAAATGTATAACTAATGTCAACCTTCTTGTAGAAACTCACCACTCATAAATTCATGAATCACTCTCATCACTATCATTATGAATAATTCAACAACTTCTTAAAATGCGAATAACGTTAATGATTTTCTCTTTCGTTTATTTATGTATTTATTTTTATTAATTTTATTTGTTTATTTATTTATTTATTGTGAATAAGCTATGCAACTTACAAAAAAAAAAAAATAATAATAATCCTGTGATTGAATGACAAAGACACGTATCTATATATTGCGTACATTAGCAGAAATAAGCTTTAATAGCCACTGAAGCTTTGCTTGTAAAAAAAAAAATATTAAGAGCATGCACGAAAGTTGTCAGGAAGGGTAATAAATGTAACCTAGCTCTTACCAACAAAAAAAACCATGGGTAAATAACGTTAAAAGTTCAGTTTTCACTGTTTTTATAAATCTCGACCTTTTAACTATAATTATAACTTACGATAACGTATCGTGATTCGTTTTTCAGAATACGAGTACCAATTAGAGCAGAATACAACTTAATTATTATGATTAAACTAATTTGAGTTCGCGAAGTTTTTTTTTACTTAAAAAGATAGGTTTACCTAATCGAAAATTTTAATTTGGTATTTCTTCTATTTTCTTCATTGTCTATTACCAATATTTTGCCTAAATAGTCTGGAAAAAGTAACTAATCAGTGTGACAAATGATTTATTTCCCTGCTTTCGTATAAAACTCCTAATACCGAAATAATAGGACGTTGTAATTTTATTTTTCATTTTGAACAGTTTCAATTTGCCATTCATTCTAGATTTCTGTTAACTTATTTTTTTTTAAAATATGAATTCCATTAAAAAAAAAGTCCAAAAACGTTTTGAAACATTAGTTTGTTTCCAAAACAAAATTTTTGCCTTCTATCCGGCGAAAAAAAAAATATTCTCTGCCATCGCCTATTGGATTTCCATCTTATTAGCCACATATTCAGCCGCATCGCCTTCTTCGACAGCTATGGTTTCAATAAGCTATTTCACAACAAGTTCTTGCTTTCTGATTGTTACTAATAATAACTTCACACCCAAATAGTAACTAATTCTAACTTTTCTACGAACAAAAAAAAAAAAAAAGATTAATTAAAAAGCAGAATGGATAACCGACGCTTAGTGCAAGTATTAAATACAATTTATCTTTTCACTTTTCTAGAGCATTCATCAGAATAAAAAGGAAAATTGTTCTTAAATTATTGACTGTATAAAGTACTATCGACACCCGCTCGGCGTTGCTCGTAGAAGAAAATTAAGACACCCGTTGCTTCGCCTTTATTTACATTCACGTTGCTAAACGTTTGTTATGTGAATTTTACGATCTATAATGAATAGTTGATAAGCGTATAAGAAGGTAAACAATTTTATTAATGTATTTATTCGACAAAAAGTAAAAGAAAATAAAAATAATAAAATAAATAGTTGCATATACTCATGTACGCGCATCATTTGATTCGGTACATCATTTTCGGCCTTAGATTTTGCTAAATATCACCATGTCGCCTAATGTTAGCCAATCTATCACATCACTGTCCGCGACTTTATTTCCGTATTAAGTTAAACTTTTATCGTGGTACTTGTATCTATCATCGGGCCAAAAGAAGTAAATCTTGAATATTTATGAGTTTCAAATGAAGCTCTCTTATATTTATCGAATTAAAATTCGTAAAAAGTCTTCGGTAATAAAACAATATTTGAAATTCAACTTAATTAATAAAAAATCAGAAACCAAGCCTGTAATAATTCATTAAAAATATAAAAGCATCACAAAAAAGGCGAAAATTTGTTGTTAATAGAAACCGGCAATAACTTTGCAAAAGTTTTAGAAGTGGAAAAAGTATATCATAGCTAAAACAACAAAATGATACATTTCTCGTAATTTAACACTAATATTAAAAAAATCTTGTAATAGCGCTCGCTTAACAGTAACATAGTAATTTTAGTTACCAATTGTGCATTTACATTAAAACTTGGACAAAATTTATTTCTTAAAATATTTCAAAAAAATCGTTTTTCAAATCAAATATTTTTTTCACTTTAATTATCTCGCACTAAGTTTCAATAACTTAATTTGGGCTGCTCGCATAAAAGCGATTTTGACCACTACTTCTCGGCGAGCACAACTGCCTAAAGCGGGAAAACTTAGGTAAACATGTGCTTTAACATCATCATGATGTGTCGGGAAAATGTCAAACATAGACACCCCCCCCCCCCCCATTTGATCACTACTTTCTCTTCATGTTGACAGACAATTTCTGCCTTCTGGATAAAGAAGCACGCCCTCTAATTGTATACTATCTGTGTGTTGTACTCCTTTTCAGTTAATTTAGTTCTTCGAGTTTCGGGGCAAAGTGACTTTCTAAGAGAAAAATTTTGACGGGTATTTTTTACTGATTTTATAGCGGTATCGATCCTAATTTCGTAATGATACTGTCGCTCCTTCGCATATAAATAACAATTTTATGCCATTTCCTGGTTTGAATTAAATTTAAAATAAGCACAAAATTGAATTTTAGAGAAAATGCTTTGAGATGCACCTCCCGTCCTCCAAACTAATTTGATGCAAAATTTCAGGCTAATTCAGGAAAATGGCTTAAACGGTCTTCGCCGCAGGCAAACTATTTTATCATGAGTAAATATAGTTTAAAGTAACAATGTAAAGCTTAAAAATAGTTGCAACTTATGAAGTTAAAAACGGTGGTTAGAACGTGAAAGCATCATGTATCCCCAAGAATAATTTTTGAAAAAGATGAGGAAAAAATAAGAGAGCGTTTAGTCATATTATGTTTTCTAAAAACAAGTAGGGGAATGTGGGACAAAGTGAAATAGCGGGGCAAAGTGAAATAGTGAAATATTTATTCTGCTTTAGTGCCATCTATCTGATAATATTTTAAACTATGTAGTCTATTCCAGACAGAAAAAAAAAACCCTCTGGAGATCAAAGCAATTGATAATACAAGCAATTTTCAAAAATTGGTACTTAAATTGTAATATTTGTTGTTAGTCGAACGTTATTTTTGTTATATTCAAATGATAAAGTTCTTTTTATTAACATTTTAAATATTAATTGAGACATACTAATACTCGGTGCAGTATTTGTTTAGTTAATATAAAGCACATTTGTACTTCAAATATTTGGTGAAATTAGTCAAGTGCACACAGGGCGAAGTGGATGGGGCAAAGTGAAAAATGGTTCATTTCGTTTACTCATTCCATCACTTGCTAAATCACATATTCATCTATTAATAAATTTATTTCCATTCCTTCATTCAATAATTCACTTATTTATTCATTCATGCACTTTTTGTATTCATTCACTATCATATTCAATCATTTATTTTCCCTCATATATTAATTAATTATGTCATTTATTAGTTGATTGTTTCGTTATTTTTCGTATATTTATTCATCCTTTTATTTAAACATTCATTTGATCAAAAATATGTTTTACAATCGAATTGAAAATATTTCATTACAAAAAAATTTCATTTTTCAGTTTGCCTATGAAAAAAAGTGTAAATTTTCCCTTTATTATTTTTTAAACAAATTTACTGCCAAGAATATAAATGAAAAATAATACTTAAATGCTAGTTTTAGTACAAAATACATTGTTCTTTTTTTATGTACATAACTAAATTTGCTGTTAAAGTGAAAAAATTATATTTAATTGCTAGTTTTAGTATAAAATAAATTGTTCTTTCTTTATGTACTGTAATTTTCAAGACAAATTACTAATTTTTTTTCATCTTAAAAAAGCTAAGTCATCTTACATATTTCACTTTTCCCCACATTCCCCTACTATTATTTTTTCAATCTGATAATAAAATACAATGATAATGAAAACATTCTGCTTAATTCTTAGTATAAATTTGTATGAAAAAAATGGTCATTTTCAAGTCAAATGGGAAATTTATTCTGTTTTTCCCTCTTGCATTTTATTATATTAAAAAAACTCATTACAATGTGTTATTTTATTTCCATAAAATGGATAAATATTTTATTAATTTTTTCTTCTTCGCACTCGATTTTTTTTTTTTTTTTTTTTTTTTTTTTTTTGTGCACAAAAAGAGAAATATGCTACAGAACCTGTTAATTTCTTTTACAAAAGTTTAGTTTTTGTGTGGGCTCGAAATTTTTCATTTGCGTGCAGTGAATTTTTCATGTCGCGCACATTACTTCAAGTGTAGTTATGGTGGATTTTCCCACTCAAACTACAAAACTAAAATAAATTCATAACACCTAAATCGGAACAACTTTTTGTATTTGTGCCAAGGCGTAAGTGTCGTGATCCGCTTTTGCGGTTTTAATTGCAACATCAAATATATCTCGCTTTCAACTATTCTAATTTGATCTGGAGTTCAGAAACGTAAGACTTCAATGTTTGTTTTTACATTGATTTTATGCAATATTTAACGAAATACCAGAGGATCTCATCGGATCTGATTACAAACTAAAGCATACGCTTCAAAGAATTTGTTTAAATGTCATGTTGAGCATTTTATGCATTGCTCTGAGGCAAAACTTCTAAGTATTATAGTAATATTGCAAAGATTCCCTGCTGAATTTTACGTTTTGTTTCGATTGTTATGAAATGTTATTCGCTATATTATCAATTTGGGATGCAACATCAAATATTTCGTTTTCTACTTTGCTAATTCGATCTGGAATTCTGAAACGTAAGGCTTCAATGTTTGTTTTTAAATTGACTTAATGCAATATTCTACGAAATACCGGAGAATCTCCTCGGATCTGATTACAAACTGAAGCTTGCGATTCACAGAATTTGTTTAAATGTCATGTTGAGCGTTTTATGTTTTGTTGTGAGGCAAATTAATAGGTATTATAGTAATATTGTGACTCGGCAAAGATTTCCTGCTGAATTTTACGTTTTGTTTCGATTCTTATGAAATGTTTTAGCAGTTCGGGACGCATTAGTAATAAATTTAATTATACGCATTAACAACGAGTGGATACATTCAGCCCATTGGTAGTCACCTTGTATGGACAAATTATTTATCTTAAAAACATTTAAATCGAGAGTGAAGCCGCCTTTTATCAAAATCTTTTATTGTAGACACCATCATTGTTGAAAAAATGATACTGTGAAAAAGTTGTTTTTTAAAGTTTGGTGTTCTTACAGTTTCCTCTTCGGCAGGTCTACAAATGTGAATTACTTGGTTTTGACTAGTTTTATTTCTCATGTGGAAAGTTAATAAACACCTTAAGTCATGAATTTCGCATTTCCTGTTATTTTTTACCTGATTCAAATTAAAGAAATTTATTGTTATGTTATTGTCTTTTCAAAGTTATTATTTGAGATGCGAATAATATACACAATACATAAATTATAATACATCAATTTGGATTCATTGCTGAGTCTCTTTTCGTTTTATTGTTCGCGTTGCAGACGACGATGCATCGGAAAGGGAAAATGTATGACAGTCTTCGCAAACACAAGAAAGGAAAAATGAGAAAACTGTGGAAGTTTTGTCACCAAGAAAAAGTCCTTAAATAATATAAATCGTCGCGCCATCTGTTGAAGAAAATTAATGTGAAATTGGAACTTATTTCTCCGTTACAAGAAGATTTACTTCGTTTATTCGCGGGTTAAAAGTCACATCAGTACTAGGCTAGGGGCACCCCGATGGGAGGACACGGAAGATTACTGCGGCCTCCCAAAAAATGATTCTTTATATGACACATTTTGTTTGACGATTCGGCAAAATGGAAGGTACTAGCGCAGAGTTACGGTTTTTTATTTTTTTCATTCCTATAATATGTTTTCTTCTTAGATGTAGGAATGTACTATATGTTCATGATCGTGTTTTATTATTCCGTAAAATTGGAAGTTTCATTCTTCAAATTGAGAATTTCCCCTAACAAAAAATTTAAGTTCCGGACACCCCTGCCCAGTACAGTAGTTACATAAGAACTTGTTGCTCAGGGCGGCACTCTTGCAGAGGAACCTTTTTTTATACCTTATCTAAAATTCGAAAAATAAAATCTATGCTTCTCTTTCAAAAAATTGAGCTTTTTTTTAAATTTCTTTCGAGTTTTGATTGTTTCTTAAATATCAACAGTATAATCAGAAAGTTTCTACAATTTCTACTGGTCCCTTAAAAGTAAATTTCTGGAAACTAATCTCGATAAAATGTGAAAATCTGATCATACCAGAATTTATCTTTGCCAGTTATCATCCTGTTGCATTTTTCTTGATTCGTGGCTTAAATTTGGGAAATCTTTGCAGTATTTAGTGTATCACTAACATCCTTCGATTTGTTCGTTTTACCTTCAATGCAAAGTAACCTAAATGTAAAATTGATATGATCAACTTATTTGCCTCAAGTTCAAACGTCCAAAAATTTAAAAGCTTGCATTAACTAATTTTTCATTATTTACAATTCATATTGTATAATCTTAGTATTAATATTGAATGACTGATCAAATTAAACGTAAGAGTTTTTAGTTTTCGTTTAAGGAATTGATCTAATAATTTATATATATTTGTGAGGGATTCCATAACTGAGAGATTGGCCGGTTTCAAGAGCCTAAGGTTGTTTCAAACTCAAATACGCCCCTGAATATTTTATCTTTCGCCGATGTCTGGGCTATGTTAATGTTGACTATCACTGGCGAATGTCAACATTTAGCAGAGTTAGGCCTTTTACCGTAACATACATACATACATAATACAACACATATAACTCAAACTTACAATAGCAGAAAAGAAAACAAAGAGTCAGAAGAAATGTTCAAAGTTGCGATTTTATTTTTGTAGCATTTGATCACACCATTGTAGAGTTTACTACCGTTTCCCGCAGTTACAAAATTTTCAAAAGAAATAAATATAAATAAAAATTCAGTACCACGAAATTGTATTTTTAGCTACATTGTAAATTGCTTTGTCTTATTCACTTAATTGTATTGTTTGCTTAATTTATTATTCATGTAATGCAAATAATTCACACATTTTTTTTTTCTTTTCTAGTGTGTAAATGCGGAAAAGATTTTGGAAGGTGTTGAAGAAAGGGAACATAATCCTCTTATGCTTCCCAAAGAAGTATTAATCTCGATGAGAATTTTAAGGACCATTCTTTACGGTAAGTGGGAAATACACTAAATTGAATCATACTTGAAAAAAAAAATAAGTATATATTTTTAAAAGATTTTTTAAAAATCTCTAAATAAGTAAATATACGAAGAAATTTTTTCACAATTCTTTGATGTAAAGAGTTATATGTATCAAAGCAAAAAACTTCCATACGTTTCCTGGAAATTTTGAATTATTTTTTACAGTTATTTAGCGTAACTGCAAAACCATATCAGTAATTTATATCAATACACACGATAAATACTGGAATATGTTAATTTAAACATCTGAAATATTATACTTCTTCCAACCTTGAGTAACGTACATCGTGATGCGTATGTATTATTTGCAAAAATATTTAAGATGAACTAAAAAAATTTATTGGTAGAGTATTAAATGTCGTATAAGCAATAAGTAAAACTTTTCATTTGAAATGTCTCTTTTTAATAGGAGAATGTATTGACGTTGAAGATTCTGCATCTGACTTCCTTGATGACATCTTCTTACACTATGGTGAAAATTGCAATCGTATATTAACTATGACAGGTGATTATATTTTTTCTTATAAAACTTATATGAAGTCCGAAAGATACGTTTTGTGTGCAAATATATTACCAATTCACTCATATGTTACGGACTTTAAAAAAATAATGTGTCCTACCAAGTAATCACATTGACATCTGGACTACGTAAGTTTAATACAAATGTACAAACCATCACACGCTCAAACTTTTACCGCACAATGAATTCGTAAAAAAAATTGTGAAAGCACACACACAAAATTTGTGTACCGTGTAATACCTAAAAAAGTGTTTTACTTAGAAGTTTATTGTATTCTAGGTTTTGCTAAGCTATTGGATGATTTACAAATGCAAAGACCAAGTCAACATCTTGACCATGAAATGAATTTAAGTTTTTGTAACAAATCTGCATGGAAACATCTATCAAGAACGACACCGATGCCTCTCCCAACAGAAGAAAAGAATGACACCTCAGAGTATTTTGCCACTGGGACAAATTCTGGAAGTGTTCACACAAAAGGAGATAAAGACTTATACGAAGCACTTCAACCTAGCAATGAATATGAGAAAACTGATGTTAAGATTGTGACGGGCAAAACTAGCACAAACACGAACACTCAAGACAAAAATTTATATTTAAAGGAACAAAATGGCGAAAGCACAGTTCCAATGGGAGGAAGCTTTGAGGTTGTTGAGAATGGGCAAAGAACAGGAAGTAGTCGTAGAACCAGACATACACCAATAGTCCGGGAAGAGCCTGAACACAAGAATTTGGCCAACGAAGTAAGTTTGAGTACATTAGTTAATTAGATCTATTATGTGCAATAAATTTTGTTGCTTTCTTTTTATTTTATGTAATTAAGAATAACGTTTTAATTTGAATCATTTTGAAAACGTGCACGATATGCTTTTTCATGATAACAGACACGAAAAGTTTTGTTTTTGCACGAGATTATCGATAGTTACCTGAAAAGTTCATTGCATGTACGAGTAATTTTTAAATTTTTGGTACACGAGGGAAATAATTTTTGTAAACTTTTGCTAGTGGCGAAACGATATATTTATTTTTGTATTTACTCCGCGTAAAGTTTGCAATATTTTTTCCCATAGACAATGTCCTGGTGAGAATGCTTTGAGTATGCATTTATATTTTTGTAAAAAAATGCCTTTTCTGTTCTCTGTCTCTTTCTCTACTGATTTTGAGGATGCAGCGAATGCTTTGTTGGTTTTACTCATTGAGAAGAGATAAAATGGAAGGAGTGAAGACTTTCATTCGTGAAGGAAAAACCCCCAAGTCACGTAATAAATTTTAAAGAAAACCATTGGAAGAAATGAGGTTTCCTTCGCTAGTTTCACGCAAAACGTGTCAACCATTCGTCGTTTTTGAGTCACGTGACTTGAGCTCTTTGACAAAGATTTTGCTTAGCCAATGGTTGGATAGTTCTCTCCTTTTACTAATTCCTGCTCTAAGGTTTTACTATGATGATAGGTAAAATGGAGAAACTTTTAAAAAAATTGCTGCAAATCTAATTTTAAAAAAGAAGCTATTGTAGACGTTTCTTCCAATTGCATATGCATAATTTTTTTTCTTATGTCGTTACAAATAAAATATTTTTGATGCACAGAAAAAAAAGTTCTAAATATAATTTTAAAAATGTTTGTTTTACTATGAACTGTGTAGTACACTGTGGATTTCAGATTTCACAATGGATGCTAATTTTTAATTCTTGCTTCTCAGAAATTCATCAAGCTCAAATATTCGTAATGTGCACAATAATAAGTGCTAAAAATATAGAAAAATGAAGTACTTTTTACGGAAACTAAATTTAGTTCCACGCATATAATGTACAAATGTCTTTCCTTCTACTTTTCAGAAGATAAAATTACCCATTCACTACTTTCTTTACAAGTATCTTAAATAAGCTGAGCTAATGAAATGACATTGAATCGTAAATTTCTCTTTCAAAGAAGGCTAAAACGAGAATCTCGAGCAAATGCAGTAGACCGAAGCGAATTACAGATTTTAAGCATTCCGTTTGTCCTCGCTTGAGTTTCTACATCAAAAACTAGAAAAAGAAAATCGTCAACTCTTACAAGGGATTCAACTGTTTAACAATATCGTAAACAAAGAAATAGGAATGGTGTTGTTTTATGAACCAGTAGAAATTGCCTTGATTTTAAAAGAATGACTACTTTCTAATACATGTTCAGGTCTTTGATTTCATATTGTTTACCTAACACGTTCGTGCTTACTCATTGGTTGACATTTATTCCATCATTAAAATATACTTTCATGCATATGACCATGATTTATTGACTGCAAAAAAAAAAAAAAAAAATCCAGAGGAACATGATTTGTTGATTTCATTGAAAACTATTTTCTGATAGAAGACCATAATTTTTTGATTGAAATGGAAACTATTTTCTCCTAGAGGTTCATAATTTGTTAGTTGAAATGGAAACTATTTTCTCCTAATGGTTCATAATTTGTTGGTTGAAATGGAAACTATGTTCTTCTAGAGGTCCATAATTTGTTGGTTGAAATGGAAACTATTTTCCCCTAGAGGACCATAATTTGTTGCATTGAATTAAAATATGTTTTCACCCAGAGGACAGGTTTATTGATATTGCATTGTGGCCGAAAAAAGACAGGAAGGCTGTCACTTTAGATGTAAAGTCATTGATCACCCTATAGCAAAAGAGACAACACGGTTATTTGTGGCTTTCATGGTCTGTGTGAAATTAGTATAACTGTACATATATGTACGGAGGGGTATAATGTTAAAATAAATTGCTCGCGGAACTGCGCTTTAGTGATAACGACCCAAAAATTTCTTTGCATATCTGCACAAATGAAACAAATGAATTAGCGTGTATTATAAGCTACAAAATTCGTGCCGTTGCAATTCTCTGGAAAAATAGAAAATTTCGCTATAATATTGATTTAGCATAAAGTGCGGCCTTCTAATAGTAGTGCTTTGCTATTATTTATATTACTGAAATTAAGAAAAATAGTTGTCTTTTAAAATACTGTAGTATTGTTTTGATGGAAAAACTACTGTGTTAGTGCTGGTTACAGTAAAACCAGTAGCGTAACTAGGAGTTGGCAGGAGTGGCTCTTGCCATGGGCGCAGCAGCCAGGGGGCGGCATTTTGACTGATTTTAAAAAAAAATTAAAAGAATTTTTTTTTATCAAAGAATTTGAAAAATGCTTTTAAAAAAACCTCACAAGAAAAAGAGCTAAAAGGGGTGCATACATTTACATACACATACATAACATCTACTGAGAAGGAACATTGAGCATCATTGTAAACAATTCTAAAATAGAAAATTCGAAAAAAATTACAATGCTACCTCCTATTTGTCGAATCAATTTCTCAAAATGTTCCAAAAAAAAAAAAATTCTGGAGGTCACAATGACCTCTGGTGAATTCCTATGTGGGCGACCCTGGAGGCGGGTGGAATTTCTTTCGTTCGCGAGGGGCGCTAGACCCCGTAGTTACGCTACTGAGTAAAACTCTATTTACATTTTTTTTTGCCGTATTTGCAACATTTATTTTTTTTTCTTTAAATCTAAATAACTAATACGTGTACTATTATCACGAGCATATTTACGTACGAGTTCAAAAATCATGTATATTTTTGTAATTTTCTATTGGAGCTATTGATGTGAATGATACTTCTATCATTTAATTATGGTAATGAAAAATCATTTTTCAAGTTGATATAATTAAGAATATTTTAGCCGAAAACTAGAATTCTATTTTCATTAAATAATATAAAAGCTTAACGTTACCCAATTTTATTATCTTTGTTAGAATTATATTTATTTTTAAAGTTTTATCCATATACTTGCTAAGAATGTTTTTTATTTCAGTGTTTGTCGCCAGAGGAGCTAGTTCAAAAATTTCTAACAAATAAAGACGTTATTACATCTGATGATTTTCTGCAAATGTGTCCCGCTTTGGTTCAGCAGGCCGTCAGTGGCGTGTGTAAATTTAGAGCTGAAAATCCAAAACCAGCCCAAAACTTAACTTCCGAGAACTCGACAGTGTCTGTAACACCTAGCAAGAAATCTTTCCGTAAGTTATGTTTTCTTTTTGTAAATTGGTAAAGTTCTATACATGAAAATATTTTTGTTGTATATTTTTTCAAAAACAGCTTTGCAGTTGAATTTTTTAAGCTTCGTATTTTTTCGGAAAGTGAAATATTATATTTGTTGTTAAAATGCTTATTTTTAAATTTAACCTCATTTTTTTATGATTTTTATTTCATCTTTTCATTGACGTTTATATTTTCTGAAATACATGAAAAACTTCCTGGCGACACAGCAAGGTCTCTTAACTGCATAGCTCAACTATGTCACTGCACACGTAGAGTTTTATAGGGTGTAAAAGTTTCTCTATAAAAAGAAAATAAAAAGGTTTTGAGGAAAATACGTTTTGGAGGCGTAAAAATATTACTCATCAAATAACCTTGACTCCATGAATGAACAACTAATTTTTTCAGCTTAATGGCACCAAAAGACTTGTTTGATGTCTGAACTGAATTTAGTATTATATGAATGGATCCAAGTGTGACATTTTATGCTCTGTGTCACCTTTTCGTATTTATTTCTTTTATTTCCTTACAAAACCAGAGTCTAATGACTTTTCTTTTTTTTTGTATTCATTGTAACGAAGTTTTTCTTTCTTGTTTCACGTTTGCTATTTTCACCTTATTTTTTTCTCTTTGCTTTGTTGTAATTCCAATTTATGGCCACTGAAACTAGATCATCTAATATTTTTTATCTCGAAACAAAGCGACGTTGGTTGTTGTTTTCTTGTAGGCTGAGAGAAGTACCATTAAGAATAACTTTTCAAGATTTGTTTGTTTGTTGTTGTTTTTTTTTTTTTTTTCTTGCATTAATAGGAAAAATAATCTTTATTAGCTGACTCGTTCGAAACATTCCAATCTTGACTGCGGTAATTCGAAGTCCGATTTTTTTTGACAGTAATTTTACAAAAAAAACAAAGTGAACTGCTTGGTTTATTTTATAGCAATAGCGGTGAAAAATAAAACCAAATGATGACTTATTTTTTGTGGTTTTATAAAGAAGAAAAGACCCCCCCCCAAAAAAAAAAAAACAAACACCCTAAAAAAATATTTGTGATACTGCGTTTACCATGCAAAAATAAGCGTTTTCATTTCTGGCTTTAATGCATCAGTACAACTATGATTCAAAATCCTGCAATGGGCTTGAATTATATATTCTCGGAAATTTGGATCAAATAGCCGGAGGCTATAAAGTCATTTAGAAATAACAAACCTCATAGTGGAATCGAACCCACGATCTCCGCGTTTTCAGCAAGACTCTGTAACGAACTGAGTTGCACGGCTTCACTCGTGAGGCTCTGTATATTAAAGCAATGCTTAGTGAAAAATATGTTTAAAAAACAGAATAAAACTTCTTTCTCGAAAAACCATCATAATGTGAGATGTCTGTTTATCGCCGAGAGCGGTGGAAATTTTTTTAATTGATGCTTTACATATCAAGTTGATGAATTATTGAGAAAGTTATGGTGTTGTCACAATATATATATATATATATATATATATATATATATATATTAATTTGAATTTTTGGCATCTTGAATTCACATTATGTTTTTCGCAATCACGAGCAAATGTGTATGAATGCGCGTGTGTGTTTGTGTAGGCGCATGTATGTGGGTGCGTGTATATGTGTGTATGTATGCATGTGTATGCGTGTTGTGTATGCAGTGTTGTGTGTGTACACGCGCGTGTGTGTAGGCGTTCATGTGTGTGTATGTAGACATATGTGTTTGTGTCTGTGTGCAGGCATGAGTGTGTGTTTGTGTGTGTGTGTGTGTAGGAGTGTGTGTTTGTGTCTGTGCGCAGGCATGAGTGTGTATGCGTGTGTGTGTAGGATATGGACGCAACCTGGAGACGGGTTTCGCAAGAGGAGCAGCATCGTGAGGCCGGTCGACGCGACTGTGGTGCTGGCAGAGGGTGCTGGTGGGAAAATAAAATCAGCGTAACATCAAAAACAGTCAAGTGAGAACAATAAGCAATCGTGATTGCTCAAAAAATCTTTGAGAAATAATATAGATGATAGTCAAGTTATATTTCAGCAGCTATCAGTGTCACTCAAAGACTAAAATATTTCAAACTTCTCAATCAACGTTTGTATCTTCTTTCTTGCAATTGCTTTTTGCTATGGCCTCTTCCAACCCTTTTATTTTTATTCTTAAACCATGTGATAAAAAAGCAACGAATCTACGTGTGCAAGAGTCGTACGGGGTAAGCGCCTATTTGAGTTCATTTTGTAACAGTTTTTCTTAAAATAATTTTTTAGGACTAATTTGGAACTGAACTAATAGTTGTAAGTCATTTGTAAGCATATTCAATTGAACCTTTAATTTCAAAAATCAATCAAGCGACAAACTCTAAAATTTCGAAAAAGCATTTTTACTTTCATATTAAAATTTTTCTATAAGGATTAAAATGTGTTTTAAACTAAACGGGATACATATTTAGGTATATTAGGGCTTTTAACTTCCTCGTCTAAAACAGAAACAAGAACAATTAAACAATTTCGTCAACAGTGATGGTTCAACCATTCAAAGCGTTTTGCTAGGAACGAAGCAAATGGTAATTATGGTACCAGTCCTGGTGAATATGGTAGGGACACATCTCTTCTCTCCAAACTGCAAAGATTAGTGACCGAACTGGTTTGTGGTTTAGCGTTATCGAAATTTAAAATCTTGGGAATTGCTGTTACATGTAGAAATGAGTTTATGCATCATTTCAATTTTTATCCAACTTTAAAGCGCATAAAACACTGGCCAAGATGTAATTTCTCAGTCTGTATGACACTTTAAACAATTTGGAGAGATGCTTGTGGGTAATTCCATGTCAAGTAATCCAAAATTTGGGAAATTGTTTCCCTCACCTTTTTGTATTTCTTTGAAATTTGGCTCATCGATTGTACCCTTTGAGGTAATCAAAAGTCCAAATTTTTAGATTTTTATCTCTATTATTTTTTTATTTATGACACTTTGATTTTTCGAAAAACCCGCTTTTTTTCATGGATGCTTGAACATAAAATGGACAATAACTCAGCACCAAATATAGATAGAAAGACTTGGTAAAAAGCATTTAAAAGTACATTAGTTGCTGTTTAATGGGATATGCAACATGACTAATTTCAAAAAAAATTTAATTTTTAAAAAATGAAATTTAAATTTTAAATTTAAATTTCTCAAAAAAGGTATAATGAATTTTTTTAAAAAATTCTCAAAAACTTTTGTATATTTTATCTTCATTTGTGCAAAGTTTCAAGTTGGGATCTCAATGGGATCATATTTTTATGAATTTTTAAATAAAATTTGACTTATGAAATAATGACATTTTTCAGATTCTAATTAGTTCAAAATGGGGTTCTCTCACTGGGGATGGTCTAGTAAGTAGTAATTGATCATAATTATGCTTGAAATGAGCTGACGTGAATTTGTAAATTGGCAAGCACCCCCCCCCCCCCCGCACAACCACTTTTACTTATTTTTTTTCAAAACTATTTTCAAAATGTAAAAAATAAATAAATGAATAAAAAACCAAAATGAATAACTTCACAAAGTGCACTTGATTATTTCACTATCTGATTAGGAAAGTTATGATTCATTTCGTCCCTTACCCCTGCACCAACTTTCAATTTTGGATGGAGGAAAGAAATAGTTTGCCCCAAGGTCACAGCAAAATAGGAGTGTTTCCCCCCGTGTTGTTTCATTCTTTTTACACTAAACTAAAAATAAATCTAAGTATCAGGTCAATGTTTGTCCGCATAAAACTGTCTTTCTACAACATTTGGAGTGCAGCTGTTTTTTCTTTTCTTTAATGCTAGTTTTCTTTTAATTTCACTTGTAAACGAGAGCAATGCAGCGAGATCTATTTATACATATATTAAAAGCAGTTATAGATCAAACAAATTTTGCTAATTTGAGCATAACCTTCTATGTTGTTATGTTTCATTCCAGATTGCCCCCCCCCCCCTCCCCCTACCGTCCCACTTTCCGAAAGAAAATAAAGCTGCAAATGAGTGGTTCTCTTCAGTTTTTCTGACTTTTAGTTTTTATGACCCCCCCCCCCCCATTTATAAGCTTTAGTCACTACTGATGTTTAGCAGCGTGCGTCCCAGTTTATTATGGTTATAACTCTTACGTGCCGGCTTTTTTTTAAAATACAGTTTTGAAAAAAAAAGATAAAGTGGTTGTTTGGCGGAGGGGGGGGGGTACTAATGTACAAAGTCATGTCAGTTCATTTCAAGCATAGTCATGATTAATTACTACTTACTAGACTAGACCATCCCCAGTAAAAGAACTCCATATTAAAAAAATAATAAAAGTGGTGGCCCGGGGGAGGGGGGTCTTTTTCTTACTTTAAAGAAGAACATTTACCAATTTTTAATAAGTTTACTATTTATTTTAGTTTTTTATTCATTTATTTATTTTTTACATTTTGAAAATAGTTTTGAAAAAAAAAAGTGGTGGTGCGGGGGGGGGGGGGTGCTTGCCAATTTACAAATTCACGTCAGCTCATTTCAAGCATAATTAGGATCAATTACTACTTACTAGACCATCCCTAGTGAGAGAACCCCATTTTTAACTAGTTAGAATCTGAAAAATGTCATTATTTCATAAGTCAAATTTTATTTAAAAATTCATAAAAATATGATCCCATTGAGATCCCAACTTGAAACTTTGCACAAATGAAGATAAAATATACAAAAATTTTTGAGAATTAAAAAAAAAAGTCAGTATACCTTTTTTGAGAAATTTAAATTTAAAATTTAAATTTCATTTTTTAAAAATTAAATTTTTTTGAAATTAGTCATGTTGCATATCCCATTAAACAGCAACTAATGTACTTTAAAATGCTTTTTACCAAATCTTTCTATCTATATTTGGTGCTGAGTTATCGTCCATTTTACGTTCAAGCATCCATGAAAAAAAGAGGGTTTTTCGAAAAATCAAAGTGTCATAAATAAAAAAATAATAGAGATAAAAATCTAAAAATTTGGACTTTTGATTAAATCAAAGGGTACAATCGATGAGCCAAATTTCAAAAAAATACGAAAAGGTGAGGAAAAAAACTTTGGATCACTTGACATGGAATGACCCTTCTACAAAAACAAACTCCAACGCTTGGTAATTTCGTCGAAAGCAATCAAGTAATTCCGTAATATAAACGTGAAAAGGATATTAATTTAAAATATTCTTATAGTCAATTAAATTTCATAGATAATATTTTAAAAAATAATGTGAATCATTAAATATAATGAAAAGCTTGTTCTAAAAATTAAATATTAATAACAATACTAGCTGCGTGCCCAGCGTTGCACGGGCTATGTAAAAAACGAAAGAGATGTCCAATTGATGTTTTTGCATTACTCTGACATCAGTTTCTAAAGCGCTAAGGAGTAAATAAATACGCGTAATGCAAGGTTTGCAAAACACCAGTAGAGCATATTTTTGGCAAAAATCTCTTTAAACTTAATCCCAGTTATCGATAATGCAAGTTATGCGTATTTTCAATTAGCACAAAAGATAAAAATACATGCATTATCAATTATAATCTGTGCTCACTTTAAACTGAATTAAATCTGATAGACTATATCTTAAACATTTGTATGTACAATTACGATCAGCTTTTTACATAAAATGACACATACCTTTTGGTTGCTTACGTGAAACTAAAGCACCAAGACTTAATAAATACCAATTAGCATTAATTTAATACCAAGTCATCAGATTCGAATTAAGCTTTAGTTAAAATCCTTAAAAACAATATTTTTGTTCAATTCTGTTTCACTTAAAGAAATTCAAATAATCTTAATTTAACATGTTCTTTTAACGATACAAACTGTATTTCAAAAATAGAAACAGGAAGGAAAAAGAGAGTTATTACAATTCGAAAACTCACCCATGTGACGGAAAAAGTCCAACAAAATAAACATAATTAATCGCACATCCTAAATGTACCAAAATATGAGGTCGGTGAATAATAAACTTACACTACAATCAATAAACATAGCTAAAGAAACAACTTTCATATGCTGAAAAGAGTTAAGAACGTTGAATGTAAAAAATATAAAAAAATTTTGAAAAAAAAATAGAACCGACTTCAAAATTGCTCTAAAAAGTGAAAAATAATTTTGTTCTTTAAACACCATCGATAATACTTTTAAACATAATTTTTGAAGTTGGCGCAAAAACGATCGATAAAATCATTCACAGCCATAACTCAACTACAAGTATAAATTTTACCAGGTCCAGTTTCTTCACTACCACATGCCTTACGCATGGATGACAGCATATTTGAGTAACGATATAAATGTTTCAAATACAAATACAAATACAAATACAAATGTGACGACCAGCAACAGGCACTGGGCCCAGCTAGGCTGGTCCTAGTCAATTAATTAGTCCCCAATGAAGATCAATGGCCCTCTTAAAGCTATCCACTCCCTTGCTCATTACCACCTCTTCCGGTAAGCTATTCCAAGTGCCCACGACCCTGCTAAAGTAGTAGTTTTTCCTGATTTCCAAGTTAGCCTGAGATTTAAATAACTTAAAACAATGACCCCTTGTCCTGCTTTCCCCGCAAAAATTTAATCCATTTACATCTTTCATTTTGATAAATTTAAATAACTGAATCATGTCCCCTCTGACTCTCCTTTGCTCCAGGCTATACATGTTAAGCCTATTAAGTCTGGTATCATAATCTAAATCTGAGAGTCCCCTTACTAATTTAGTTACCCTTCTTTGAACCCTTTCCAATACAAAAATATCTTTCTTCAGATAAGGCGACCAAAACTGAACAGCATACTCCAAATGAGGTCTTACTAAACTCCTATATAAAGGCAGAAGAACTTTCTTAGATTTGTTTGAAATAGATCTATTGATGAACCCAAGCATTTTGTTGGCTTTGTTACTAGCAATACTGCACTGTTGAGTAAACTTGAAGTCCTGATTTATAAAGACACCCAGATCCATAACATTTTCTGCCTGATTTATGACTGAACCCTGTAAACGATATCTCATACGCTTATTTCCATGACCTAAGTGTAGCACTTGACATTTCCCTACATTAACTGCCATACCCCATTTATCTGCCCACTTAGTAATATGATCTAAATCCTCTTGCAGCTGTTTTACTTGTTCTTCATTTTCGACAATCCCCATAACTTTTACATCGTCAGCAAAACAATTCATGCTTCCAGAAATATTATCATTGATGTCATTCATAAATATAATAAACAAAAGAGGCCCTAAAACTGATCCCTGAGGAACCCCACTTAAAACATCACTCCAATTAGAATGATTTCCTCTCACAACTACTCTTTGCTTCCTACCAGTAAGCCAATTTCTAACCCAAAGTAAAGTTTTTCCTCCTATTCCAATGTCAGCTAACTTGCTGAGAAGAGCAACATGCGGTACCTTGTCAAAAGCTTTTTGAAAATCAATATAAACAACATCCACACATTTTTTGTTATCTAAAGCTGAGGTAACCTTGTCGTAGAAATGCAATAAATTAGTAGTACAGGATTTACCTTTCCTGAAACCATACTGCAAACTAGTCAACAGACTATTAGTCTCTAAGAACATCATGATCTTAATTTTGATCAAAGTTTCGAAAATCTTACAAATCACCGAAGTCAAACTTACAGGTCTATAATTCCCAGCAATACCTTTAGACCCCTTCTTGAAGAGTGGCATTATGTTAGCCAGCTTCCAGTCCTCTGGCACCGTCCCCGAGTTATAAGAAGCATTGAAAATATTCAAAATAACATCCACTAATTCCTCTGCACATTCAACTAAAATTTTTGGATAAATATTATCTGGTCCCGGAGCTTTAGTTGCTTTAATCTTTTTCAAATGAAATAAAACCTCCTCCCTGGAAAATACAAAATCCTCAAGCTGTATAATAGCTTGTGTCTTGTTAGTGTCAGCTGTTGAGATACAGTTATCGTTAAACACACTGGAAAAAAAGTTATTTAGAACATTTGCAATATCCCTATCGTTTTGGATTAAATTTCCATGCTCATCAACCAAAGGCCCAATTTGACTGTTTCGAGCTTTCCCAGAATTAGCGTAAGCAAAAAACCTCTTAGGGTTCCCATCAATGTCATCTGCCAGCCTTTGCTCCAATTCCCTTTTCTGAATCCGTACCAAATACTTAAAATTTCGCCTTGCCTTACCATACTGGAGCCTTTCCGCACTCTGACCAGTTTCTTTAAACTTACGAAAAGTGGCTTGCTTATAATTAAGAGCTTCTTTAGTCTCCCTGGAGAACCACATGGGCCAAATTTTGGTACTAACACCTTTTCTCCTAAATGGAACATAGTCCCCAACGGTTTTAGCAAGTTTATCCTTAAATTCCGTCCACTGCTGATCTACGTCGCTATTTTCCAACCCTGACGAAAAAACCTCTTTCAAGCTCTGCCTAAGTGCAACAAAATCGGTGTTTCTGAAATTGGGCACAAACCTAAAATTATCATCTTTGCACACTTCAAATTTAACCCGGAACCTAATGCTGTTATGATCACTATCTCCAATATGCTCCCCTACACTCAACCCCTGAACAAAACTACCTATGTCACAAAAAACTAGATCCAAAATGGCCTCCTCTCGAGTTCCCTGAGTTACAACTTGATCTAAGAAACAGTCACCAATTACTTTTAAAAATTCCTCTTCTTTGCCATTACCAGGATAAAAATTATTCCAATCAATACCCGGAAAATTGAAATCCCCCATTATGATAACGGATCCCTTACTGGACATGTCACTAATAATACGGTACATCTGTTCATCTTGTCCCTGGTTTGAATTAGGTGGTCTATAAATGTTTCCAAAGCGTAGCTTTATGCCCTTACTGCTCATCAACTCCAGCCAAACCATATCAATATCAGTAGGCTTATCATTTATGACCAATTCATTGCAAATAAAATTGTCTCTAACATAAAATAAAACCCCACCACCTCTTTTACCTACTCTATCCTGTCTGAATAAATTATACCCAGCAATATGTAATAACTCTGCATCAGATTCGGTAGCCCATGTCTCTGTAATTCCGATAACATCCAACTTCTCATCCATAACTATGCTTTTCAATTCATCCATCTTGTTCCTAATACTGCGAGCATTGGTATAGAAAACTTTAAGCATGCCTAAGTTGCTTTTATTTAACACCCTGAAATTTCCTAAATTACAATTGTTAACATTACTACTCTTGTTTGTCACTTTATTTCCATTTCTAGCAATACCCAAAAACATATCATTCTCTCGATACCTGGTGCTTGAACCATACCCCCCATTCCAACTTAGTTTTTTGACTCCAAAGCCCTTAAAATTAATCCACTAACCATTTTGACCCCTGTAGAGCTCAGATGCAGGCCATCCCTAGCAATCCAATCCCGTTTACAATGACTCCATACATCAATGAACCTGATACTGCGCTTTTCGCAAATTGACTTCAGTAGCAAGTTCATACACCTCGCACGTTGATTTAGCCAGCTCCTATGCACTCCATACCTGGGAAGCAAACCAACCACTTGGACATTTGTCGAAAAGCTGGTTGCTTTATCCAACAGGGATTCCCATTCCCTAGAAAACTCCTCATTTTTACTGTGGCCTACATCATTTGTTCCCACCCACAAAGTAACCATGTCCTCCTTATTCAATACTCCCTTCTTTTCAGCAACCATATTAACGTCTTTTACCCGAGCCCCTGGTAAACAACACCTAGCCACCTTACGCTTTACTCTCCCAACTGTGTTACCCACCTCCCTTACCATAGAGTCCCCCAAAATTACACCCTTAGTTTCCCAATCTAACTCCTCATTTGAAACTTCCCCCTGAATCTCTGGAACATTTATACCCTCTACAACTGGCTTACACCCTAATGCTAACTGGGCTTCCAAAACTAGCATCTTAAGTCTTAAGTCTGAGAGTTCAGCACATTTAGTGCAAATATAATCCTCTTCAAAAACAGACTCATTTTCCCCCTTATACAGGCAGAACATATGACATAGATCACAAGAGATCCACCTGTCCCCCTTCCCACTCTTTACCTCTTTCATAATGCATATAACACCCATTTCTACTCAGTGAATATGTTCCAAAAGGCAAAACAGTAAGATAAAAATGCAAAAAAAACACAGAATAAATACTAAAAACAGCAGTAAATAAACAGAGTTGCTACACCCAATAAAGCACACAAGATCAAAAACCAGGAGATCACCACATGTTAGGCTTAGCTCCAAAAAATGCAAAAACACTTCAAGAATACAATAACAGCAAAAATGAGCCCCCAAAACACAATAAAACTAAATTACATGATAAAGTGAAGTAAAAAACCTAAAACTAGACAGTAATAATGAAAAATTATAGTAAAAAAACACTTATCAAATTAGCAGCAAAAAACACTCCCTGCATCACAGGCGCCCTCTAGTGGCCGAGCCTAACTTTGGATGATTTTTTGATAAAAAGATGAACGAAGCATGGTTACAATGGATTTTACGTTTTGTTTTTGCGCCAACTTCAAAAATTATGTTTAAAAGTATTATCGATGGTGTTTAAAGAACAAAATTATTTTTCACTTTTTAGAGCAATTTTGAAGTCGGTTCTATTTTTTTTTCAAAATTTTTTTATTTCATTCTTTTTAGTGTAAATGTAGATATTTCAGTAAAAGTAAGAAGTTACCTAGTTATAAGTTCGGTTCTATATCACTGTATTGCTTTAGAAAAGCATTTATTCAAAATTATCATTACAATTACTATTAATGTTACTGTTATATGGCACCAAACTTTTATAACAATGAGTTTCATATTGTCACGTAGATGAACATCGCGAAGACAATGTGAAAGCCAAATGAAGCGAATACTTGAGAAAGTGCTGGAACTTTCCAGACTTGGAAAGATACAGAAATTAATAGAACATTCGAGAAAATACGGGAAACAGTAGAAACGAAATTTTAGTAAAATTCACATTGTCCTAGTCGGGATTTGAACCCGGGTCGCTCGTGTGGGAAGCGAGAATTCTACCACTGAGCCACCGTTATCCATGGATGAAAAGTGCGAACTTCGCTACAATATCATTTTAATTGCATAAAATTTACTGTTTTTTGCCCATAACTTTTTTTCTAAAGAACAAATATGGTCAAACAAAGTAATGGGACCTAAGTTGAGCCATCCCCTATCCATTAAAAAAAGAATCATCAAAATCGGTTCACTAGGTGAGACGCTATGAGTGGACAAACAAAAAAAAAAAACATACATACGGTATGAACTGATAACCGCCTCCTTTTTGAAGTCGGTTAAAAAAAAGGACAGACGATAAAATAAAGGCTTTGTCAGAATAGGGCAACCAATTTTAAACTAATTTAAAATGAAATTCTAGATGGAAAAGTTGTTTTAAGATTTGGACAGCAGCCAAAAAATCTCTTTTAAAACAATTATTAGAATTTTACTTGCTCGCGCATATGCAAAATGGCAACAGGAAAGAAATAAAAATTCCTTAATAACGTTATATTAATTAACGTTTTAATTAATATCTCTGCTAATTAAAGTCGCACAATTACGAGATTGGTCCTATTGTTTTCTTTGGAAAATTTTGAATTGAACGGTATCTCGTTTGATTCCCGATTCGAAGTGGTTCTAGAGAAGATAGATCTTCAGACAGACAGACAGACAGACGCGAACAGATTTTAATATTATAGTGGACTAGCCTGCGTGCCCGGCGTTGCACGGGCTATTTAAAAAATGAAAGAGCTGTTTAATTGATGTTTTTGTATTATTCTGACATCAGTTTCTAAAGCGCTAAGGAGTAAATAATTACGCGTAATGCAAGGTTCGCAAAACAGCAGTAGAGTATATTTTTGGCAAAAATCTCTTTAACGTTAATCATATTTATCAATAATACAAGTTATGAATATTTTCAATTAGCACAAAAGATGAAAATGTATGCATTCTCAACTATAATATGTGCTCATTTTAAACTGAATTAAATCTGGTAGAATATATCTCAAATATTTATGTACAATTACAATCAGCTTTTTACATAAAATGACACACACTTTTCTGTTGATTACGTGAAACTAAAGCACCAAGACTTATTAAATACCAATAAGCATTAATTTAATATCAAGTCATCAGATTCCAATTAAGCTTTAGTTAAAATCCTTAAAAACGATCTTTTTTGTTCAACTCTGTTTCACTTAAAGAAATCCAAACAATCTTAATTTAACGTGTTCTTTTAACGATACAAACTGTATTGCAAAAATCGAAACAAGAAGGAAAAAGAGATTTATTACAATTCGAAAACTCACCCATGTGACGGTAAAAAGTCCAACAAAATAAACATAATTAGTCGCACATCCTAAGTGTACCAAAATATGAGGCCGGTGAATGATAAACTTACACTACAATCAATAAACATTACTAAAGAAACATTTTTCATATCCTGAAAAGAGTTAAGAACGTTGAATGTGAAAAAATAAGAAAGGACAGACGATAAATGTCGGAATAGAGCAACCAATTTTAAACTAATTTAAAATGAAATTCTAGATGGAAACGTTGTTTTAAGATTTGGACAGCAGCCAAAAAAATCTTTTTTAAAACAATTTTTAGAATTTTATTTGCTCACCCATATGCAAAATGGCAACAGGAAAGAAATAAGAATTCTTGAATAATGTAATGTTAATTAACGTTTTAATTAATATCTCCGCTAATTAAAGTCGTACAATTATGAGATTGGTCTTATTGTTTTCTTTGGAAAATTTCGAATTGATCGGTATTTCGTTTGACTCCCGATTCGCAGTGGTTCTCGGGAAGATCGATCTTCAGACAGACAGACAGACGGACGCGAACAGATTTTAATATTATAGTGGATAGTAATTCTCGGAGACCATTTTTTTTAGGCACGAAAGATCTCGAAACACGAATAAATTGTATGAGTTTTTTGCTTTTCGGTTTTACTGGTTTTCGTGTAGTTCGCGTTATTTTCTTAGATGTTTGGGAAACAAAATCTTAAGGGATACTGTGTGTGGTTAATGATTAACTTATTTGAAAGTATTAACTAAGTCAGTTCAGATAATGTGCTTTTACAGCTAAATAGTTGTAGTTTGCATTTTTATTAACATTTAAAAATTCATTTTTTTAGTTTATAATACTTAAAGGGAATATAAACTATCTTTTCTCTATGAAATGATGTACTTTTGAGTTTATATCATTTAGATTTTTTCTGCATTACATTTTCGTACAGTTTAGATTAACTTGTTGAATTAAAAACCATGCAGCACCGAATGCATGAACTAGAATTAAATAAAGAATAACACCAGAATATATTTCATCCGCAATAAACATTTACAAAATACTACATAGGACTCAAATACGCTAGAGTATTGCTTTTTTGGAAATTGTTTACGATGTTGATTTTTATTTTATTGAGACATTATAAATTAGCATTTACTTCTAAGTAACTTCTTATAATATTTTTTATGATTTTCGTTTTATGGTAATTATAATTTTGAATATGTGTTTGTGCGTGAAATTTTATTGTGTGTTGTTTTTAAAATTTATTTTTATCATTATTATCATTGTTTTTTAGTTATTTAATTCGCCCTCAATACCTTTTGTCAAATTTTTACTTTATTTCATTCATTGAAATTTAATTTTTAATTTAATATTTTTTTTTAATATTTTATTTACTATTTATTTTATGCGCAGTTTATTTTTTAACTTTACTGCGGAATAATTTTGCTTTTGCATTTCTATTTCTTCTTCTTATTATTATTATCATTCACCTTTATTTATGACTAAGGGAGAATAATTTATAAGAGTCACAGAAATGATATTAAGTTATCCTAATTTCACGTTTTTCATGTTAGTTGCATAATAGCCCTTTTAATGAAGTTCATTAAAAAAAAAGGTAACAAAACCCTGCACATCGTATTTCTTCTTCCTGAATTGATGCAGTTTGATGAACGAAATAACAGCATTCAATTAATCAAGTATGCGTTACATACTTATCACTATGCGGAACAACAAACTTAACAGTTTCAACAATAGGAACGTGAACGGAATATTTAAACAGCCTTTCCCCTAGAGTGAAATAAAACCTTTTTAACGGGTCATTGTCATTACCTAGCAAGGTGAATTTGAATAGCGGTTGAAAAGTGGAAAATAACTCAGTAATATCCGCGAATTGTTTACAACTGAAATGAAGCTCATTATTTTAAGGAATTGAAGACTGAAAAAGAATTTCTTGTCTTGAATTGTTAAGAAATTTTGTCCAAAAATAGGTCAGCTTTTGGTAAACAATCTTGTCATATTCAGAGCAGAATATTTTAATTGCATTGAATATATGATGCCGAACCACGTTATCTAAAATATATTATAATACTTCAATTTAAATTATCACTTAATCTTTCATGGAATATTGGTACAATAGACCCTCGTTTTACGCGGGTTTATTTTACGCGGATTTGATTATACGCGGTTTAAGCATTGACACCTTTATTTTATTTTACGCGGATAAATTTTGATTTTACGCGAATGTGGAATTGCAAACAAATAAAATTTCCCCCTCTTTCAAAATCCAATTTCCTGATATTGCAGATAACCCATAATAAACTACATTTTGGAGTGCTAATAAGCGAGTTTGGGCTACTGACGACATTTTTTTGCGATTAGTTCCAGAACTCTTTCCAGAAGTAAAGTTATTAAACTCACACAAATCAGAGCCCACTGGGAGAAGAACTTTCAGAAGTGACAAAGGAAAGCGAAACCAACGAGGATACCGACATCGATGACACACAATCAAAAGCTTTCACCCTGAAAATTTGAGCCATTCCTTAACAAAGGCAAATGATCTTTCTGATTTGTTAGTCAAGAATGATCTTATCATTGAAGAAACACGAGTAGTGTCTGCAATACTGGTATACAGAAAGTCGATATTTCGAGCTATTTTGTAATTTCGTAATACCGGTTTTTGCTGAAGTAAAATGCCGATATTTTCGGTATTGGCTAAAAATTATAAATAGTTTTAATCAAAGAGTTTTTAATTAAGTTTTTAAGATATCTACTTTAACTTTAAATGCACATTTCTTTTTCCATGATACAGTACCAAAATCAATCTATTGATGTAAAAATGTGGCTCTAAAAGCACAAACCAATAGAATATCATTAAATAAAAGTAGCAGAAAGATTTCAAAATTATATTTTAGTTAATAGATGGTGAATCACAATTTCGTCCATTTTTATGTGCACCATGTTTTATAGTTTTCCATTTCACTGATCACTTACTTTTCCTTTTTTGATAGCTATTATCAGCAGGGGTCTGGCCAGAGGATGTTTGGGTCCGTTAACGGACCCTTCACAAAATTCCAATCAACCAAAACGGACCTTTCACAAAATCTCGATCAACCAAAACGGACCCTTCACAAAATTCTGATAAACAAGATCGGATCTTTCACAAATTGTTTATTGAAAGAGCAAATGTGAAAGCAAAATAACGCATATTTCTGTGTATAAACCAAACCGATAATTTTTGGAACCTTTTCTGAAGTCAAATTAGAGGGATCAGCTTATACAAAATCGCCTAATTTTGCAAAAAAAAAAAAAAATGGCACTCCTGCGATGCTCCTGCAAAGGATAAATAATTGCTACTGCCAAATAAATATAATGCTTGTTGTTTATTTTATCACAGCTAATTAGCAGCGGTGTTGTTGTAAGCTTTTCTGAAAAGGCGTTGGTAAGCACTTTTCTCCCCACTCATGATTTAATAAACAATAATATATGCCTGCGAAATGAACTTAAAACTGCAAAGGGATAGTAAGGGTGGGGGAAAAATATGGATCGCTTCAGATAGGGTTACCAACCTCAAAATTATCATCACTTAGAGTCTGGCGTTGAACCTTTATAATGAATTGATTAGAAAAAATTCTCATCATTTTACCAGCTTGTCAATATTTGTGTTTTTAAGGTGCGGTGCTATGTTTAACTGTTATTTTGGGAGAAAATTATATGAGTTTTGATTTTTCGATGCTAACAAGGATGATTAACAACTTTAAATAAACTCTTTTAATTACCTTTTTTTTTTTTTGTTCTTTAGATGTCTACCTTTTGAAAAACGCAATCTTTTAACATCCGATATGATAATTATATTTTGTTCTTTTTTCAAACTAACTTCGCTTTATTAGGATGCAAATAAGTGAAAAGTCTTTTTATTTTTGTTAGAACTCTCATTTCAAGTTTTTAAAGCAAAATTCCAATATCTTTTATGAGGATAAATATAGATGGTTTATTTTTTATTTTTTGCTTCAACTGTGTCCACAGATATTAATGAAATGTTTATGATAGGACTCTAAACTGCAATTTTAAAATAATTTTATCAAAAATGTTTCTTTTACAAGCCGTTTTTATGCTTTTGATCCCTTCACTTTAAGAATTGCGATCTCTTTGCATCTGCTATGGGATTCCAATTTTTCGAATTTTTGATGTTTATTACGCTTTGTCAAGAGGTAAACAATTAAAATATCTTTTTATTTTTGTAAAAATCACGAAATTTATAAGTTTTAAGCGAAATTATGTGCTTTTTAAGAGTGTCTTGGGTCAAAAAGTTAAAAATGCTGACCCTTGTCTGAATTTTATTTATTTATTTTTTTTTTGTTACAAATATTTTAAATACTGTACAGAAATGTTTCTAGTATAATTTAACATAATGTAGAATGGTAGATAAATGTTGATACTTAAGAGAGCGATGCCCCCCCCCCCTCACTAAATGTCCAGAACGATATAAAAAACACTCCAGAATGATATTCTCGACATAGAAGAGGAAAACACTTAACTTTAAGTTTAATTGATGCAGTTTGTGCCATCTCTAAATTCTAAAATTTCGTTTTAGCATTTTTTTTTTTTTTTTTTTTGCGAAATAATTTGATTTTTCACAAAATTAATTCATTTTTCACAAAATTATTTTAATTTTTCACAAAAAACGGACCCTGTGAAAAATCCTGGACAGATCCCTGATCAGATGTAAATGTGAATTTATTTGTCCAATGAATAATTTATCCCAGCCATAATTGCAGAAATCCTTTAAGATATATCTTTATTTGAATATTTGTCTCGCTGTACTGAATTTCAAAAAAAAACCTTTCTTGTTAGTATAACAAATGGTAATTTGTTGTCACCTGTATTGTTTTTTTTTTTTTGTCCTGTCTCGCTATTTAACCAAGGCAAGATAGTATTTAAAAATCATATGGTGTTTTAAAAATGTGCATAGAGGTAAGGCATAATCAACTAACACATATTTTCAGATATTTACATAACTATAACTGTGAAAAGTTGTGAAACGAAAACGAATAAAAGAAACTAAGATCAAATTTAATTATATGTTCATCGTAAATTTAGAAACAAAGAGTTAATAAAAAGCAAACATAAACCTATCCTGATCCAAGAGGAAATCGTTGAAGATGATGTTAATATTGAAAAAGAATCGTCTCTAAACGATACTTGTCTAACATTAACATCATCATTACAACTTGCTATAAGTTAAAATCAATAATAATAATGCTCGCAATACAAAACACACGCACAAAAGATTTATCCAAAAATGATCCGATTTTTTTTTTTTGGTCTCTTTCAGTATTTATTAGATGAAGGACTTAGAGGAGGTGTATCGCGCATTTTGTTATCAGAACCTACGTGAATTAAGAGCATTTTCAACTGCAGGAAATTTGTTCTCTAAAATGAGTTCCAGACTTAAGTGATAATTGAATATTCATAACGTTCCCTACCATTATTTTCGGTCTTTTTTTTTTTTTTTTTTTGAGAAATTTCTAATACCGGTGTTCCGATATCAAGTTTAAAAAAAAATACCGAGTACCGGTATTGCATGTTTGGTCCGGTATTGCAGTCCCTAGATACGAATGATTCTGGAAGCGTTAAAGCCCCAAAAAGAACTGCTATGGTCTACCAAAGAACCTACAGAGAGAAATAATTAATGACTGCCAAAAGAATATCCTAACCAGGTCTTTTTTATTTACACTAAGTTAATTTATGTTTTCTTTATATACGTTGGGCATATGTTCCCGAATCAGTACACATTAATCTTATTATAATTTTTCTGTATATCACTAGAATGCAGCATTTTTTTATTTATGGAACCTAACCACTATTTTAACGCTACAATTAAGTCTTAATTTACGCGGTATTTCCGTGAAACGTAACCCCGCGTAAAACGAGGGTTACTGTGCAAGGCCTGAGTGATCAAACTCTCTTTTTTTTATATATATAAACCATTTAAGAAGCTAAACCATTTACGAACATAGTATGTGAGTGAAGATTTGAAAGCGTTAGTTAGATGAAGAACGTTAGTTAGAAGTTAATGTCAACTGCTACCCACCAACAAAGAAACTCGTGAGCTAATCACATTTTAAACTCATTGTATTTCCTCAATTATCGCTGCTGTAATTTAATTGTTTAAGGTTTTAGTTGGTAAACTGGACAGTATGCTAATTACAATTTTCATTCCTCGTTTGATTGCGAAATATGCTAACATTTCACTCCCCCAAAAATATTTTTAGGAACGTAACTTATACTTTAAATATCACGAACTAGTATTTATTCATTTTATTGATTTATCTATATTTATTTATTTTAATGATTTATCTATATGTATTATCTTATTTATTCATTTCGGGAATATCTGTCTCATTCGATATGAGCTACATAATTCCTTCTAATAACTGTTCACTTTATACGCAATCGTAATTTATGACACTCAGTTGATATTGGTTATTTGCTATGATTTTTTTTTAATTTTGGAAAGTGCTTTTTATCAGCATCCAAAATAAAAATCAACTGAGAAAGAATTTTACTGTTTCTTGTTGATTTTGTGAAGAAAATAAATGTAAAGCTCTAGGACAGATGTTAGAGCCAGACCTACATTTTGAAAGATTATATGTATACTATGTATATATATATATATATAGTCTTAATGATATTATATATGTATATATAGTATCATTAAAAAAAGACCAGTCATAAATGACTTATAATTATTGATTTTGTAGATAAAAATATAATTTTGTAATTTCGGTAGCAACTGAAAATCTGTTCTGGAGAGAATGTATGTTTTCTCAATTGGAGCTGTAGTATAGAGGCAATCGGGGCTCGTTTAACCACGAGGCACGTTGGACTGGTATTGATTTTAATACTACAATATTTTATATTTTAATTTATGACCAACAAATAGCGCCTATAGTCCTACAAATCCTACAATAAAAGCACATGATACAGTTATATTGTACAAATTGGACAGTTATTTTAGCAGTGCTGAATAACTTTCATAAATCTGCAACAGTTTTGACCAGTTAATAGGGACGTGGATGGATGGACATAGTAAAAATCAAATTTTCAAAACTTGATTTTTTTTATGGTTTTTTAAGTACATCAGGCAAAATAATGCACATTATTTTAGTGAGTTTTGAAAATCATAATGTATTCTGGATTGTGAAGAATCTTGCTTGCATGATATCACGCATTAAATCTTAGATGTTTCCATAATTTTGCATGTTTACATGAGAACTCAAAATGCAGATGAGATTTGTAAAGCAAAATTTTGCATGTGTCATTTAAATGTCTTAATGAAAACGCTTCAGAAACATAAATCATGTACGTATTTATAGGGACAGTGACACCAGTTAACATGGAATGACCCACCAGTCATAATATTCTTATTACTTTTATGATGTAACAAAAAGAAATAATTCATAAAAGTTTTGAGGAATCATAATGCATTCAGAACTGTGAACCATCTATTTTCACTGTGACAGCAAAAAAAAAAAGTCATGTTACTTAAATATTATAGGTTTACTTGAAAAAATAATATAACATTTGCCGTTTATATTCTTTCATGCTGTTGTTTTAACTTTTGCAGAAGTGAAATAATAATGATTTATTTCATTTATTTAGGCACGCTACTTGCGTTTGGAGCTATTACCGTCATCACTCTATTAAGTTTAATAGGAGCCTTCATGATACCCATTCTAAATAAACCATTGTACGACTATGTGTCGGATTTTTTCCTCGGACTAGCATTTTCAACTATGCTTGGAGATGTGCTGATTCATATCATGCCTCAGGTACTTTATTTCTTTCAGAAACTTTGATGTTATAAATTCAATATTTGAAGAATACCTACCTCTTTTAACTGTCGCTTAGATTTCACGAATATTATTGAAGATGATATCTGGTATATATATATATATATATATATATATATATATATGGGATATACCTAACATGGGTAACACCCGGGGCAGTAATTTGCTGCCTCCCCCCCCTTTTCCTTTTTTTTTTTTTTTTTTTTTTTACAAACCAACGCAAAAAAAAAAGAAAAAACAGTTTCTGTTGTTTTATAGAAAACATAAAATTTATACTATCTCCAAGTATGTTTAGAAAAAGGATCTTCGGGGAAGTCCGCCAAAAATTTTTTGAAATTGTTTTTCTTAAAACGCAGTTTTAGACAAACTTCGGTGAAGTTACTGGGAGGAGAAGTGATAATTCCGAGAGCTCACCCTGGGAAAATTTTCTAATTCATAATCTTAAAAGGCATTCTAAACTACCTTAGGTCTAGAGATTGTTTGGGGTTGAAGAGGTTCTGGGTTATTTAAAATATTGGGGAAAATATTCTGAATTCAAGTGTTTATATGTTTCAAAAAATTGCAATTTCCACTTTGGGTGATTGGGTGATACCCCCAGACGGGTTACACCCGGGGCGAACCACCCCCTCGGTCTCCCCCCCCCCCCATTGTGACGCCACGATAGTATATATACTCTTCACGCTTTTAGAGCGCTCCAGGACTAAGCCGAAACATTGACATGCATCTTACTCTTTTTCAAACTACCCTTATTTTAACGCCCTATTTCTTAAAGGATATGTAATATGTTTTCTTTCTAATAATACGCTTTCGCGTGGCCCCATGATTAAAACTGCGGGTGATCTTGAATTTCCAGTAAACTACTGTTATTCAATCGGTCAAACGCTTTTCACGCAACACGCTATTATAAATTGGATGAGTGATTTTTGTTCTTCACTTATCTGATGAAACGTATTGCGAAATTAGTTCCGAACTAAGTAACTTCGATCATGTGTTACAAGATTTCTTGTGGAAAGATTTCCTATCAGGTGCTATCTGGTTTGTTACTAAGTTTAGCACTTTAAGTAAGGTCATTATTCAATATTATTTGGTTTGAAATTTTTTGTAGAATAATTAAGCACTTTATTTATTTATTTATTTATTTATTTTTTTCCGTGCGTTTTGCTTATTTTACTTTTAAGTTAGAAGCCTCCCTTGATTAAAAAAAAAGCCATATCTGATTTTATCGCTGAAGTATTTTGCTCAGACAAATGATGTTACAAATTTTTTCTTTTTATTTAAAATTTTGGGAAAATCTGCAAAAAAAAAATAATAATAATAAAAAAAATGTGTTTGTGTATTCAAATAATAGTTTCAATTAAGGTAGACGGAGAGTCGGTAATCAGTAACTGTAGCATTTAATTCACTTTATTATCTCCCCCCACCTTTGTTTTTTAACTGTGCGTGCAATGACTCGTCTATGAAACATATCTGATCACTGGAAAGTATGAAGAAAAATATTCTTGAAAAACCTCATTTCTTCGCTCTACTTTCTAAATTGTTTATTATTATAAGGTGCTTATTTATGATTTAGAATTGAGCTGTGGAGCACTGTGAATCCGTTTACACTGCCCAAAAGGCTGGTTCATTGCTAATACTTTAAAACAACGATTAAAAGAATCCCTGTGAAAGGGAAAAGGAGTGGAGCATTGCAAGTATAATTTTAGACAGGTTCAATACCAGGTGTTGACAACTTCTCGATATCACACCAAATTTTTTTCTAACCTCACTTTTAGCCCGTAACTGTCCCAATGTCCGTCAAGACAAAGAAATACGCATATGAAGATAAGTTTAATGGTATATATCTTAATTTATATTCAGTATTTAAAGCTTTAAAAGAATGAGACCAAGAACTGTTTCAGAATCTGCTGATATCTCTATCGATCCTGGACAGAAAAAATAATTTAAAAATAAATTCAGTTTCCTATAATTTCATTTTTGCGTTCAAGGAGTAACTTTTTGTGTGTGTGTGTGTGTGTGTTCAAATATACAGGGTGTTCCTGTTTAACCTGCAAGACCTCTATTTCCGCTACCGTTAGTCCTAGATGCATACTTCCAATCGCAAAAATGTTCAAAATCAGATGCAGATTTAAGCTATTGAAAGTTTGAAGCGTAAAAAAAAATGTTAGAGAAAAAATAAGAAATTCAACTTTTTATACGGGCCCTAGGTCCCCTAACTAAGGGAGATAATCTCCATTCAGAAAAATATTCTAACACAAAAAGTTTGAAATTAGAATGACCAATGTTCACCGAGATATGAAACGCAGCGTTTCGTGACTTACACCACTTTACACTTGCCGTCAATTACATCTCTTAGGGGGAAATTTAGCGGTTAACAAGGGTTTAAAATTATATGTGACAATAGAGTGTTGTTTTCAAATTGAGCGAGCTTTTGTAGTGTGCTTGTGCGTATCATGGCATAAACTTTACTTTTATTTTCGATATCAATGAATATAAATACTTTTGTTTTTTTTACTTTGAAAACCATTTATTCTTCTAAAAGTGCGATAATTTTAATCTCATCCGTTACATGGTCCCTTAAAACTTTGTACTGGAATATCCACTTGAGTTTTGATCACACAAACGTCAAGTTTTTTTTTTTTTTTTTTTTTTTTTTTTTTTTTTTGTGTGTGTGTGTTAGTTACATCTTTCAATGGAGATTATTTTCCTGAAAATAAGTGACCTAGGGCCCGAATAAAAAGTTAAATTTTGTATTTTTTGACTCATTTTCTTTAATGCTTCAAACTTTCAATATCTTAACTCTGCATCTGATTTTGAACATTTTCACAATTGGAAATATGCATCTTAGACTAATGGCTGCGAAAATAGAGGTCTTGCAGGTTAAACGGGAACACCCTGTGTGTGTTAAACAATAAATATGTTCTAATAATAAGTTTTCTAACAGTATTTAGGTTTACACGTGCATAGAGAAGGTGAATCTGAAGATTCTTTTGAAGTTCCAAAATACACAATAAAGCAGCTAACACTAGCTGTAGCTGTGTATATAATTTACCTACTTCAAGCTATTTTCAATGGAATATTTAAAAAGGCAAGTTGTGTCGCTTTTATTTATTTATTTATTTTTTATTTATTTATTTTTATTTATTTATTTATTTATTTTTTGTAATATTTGTGCATGAATTTTTAGCTTTAATCCTTAAAAGTAAGAGTTTTTTTTTTTTTTTTTTTTTTTTTTTTTTTTTTTTTAACAACTGGTAAAAAATGATCAAGGTTTCTCTTTGGCAGAAAATGAATGTTTAGGTAACCTGTAAGTTATTTTTTGCAATTTCAGTAGTTGTAGGAGGAACTTGGGAGAGGGTTAAAGTCATGACTTTCATTGCTTCTACTTTCTCATAAATTGCCATACTCAAAGTCGTCTAAGTCTCTCATTGCCAGATAACTTTTTCTACAAACACACATAGTAACAAAGATTATGGCTAATTGTTTATTTTTGTGATACTTAACGCAATAAAAACCTATATATTTTGCCTTTTCCATACCAAACAACTGGTTTGTGACAAAAAAAATCTAAAACATCTACTGTTCATCAATGTATGGTCAAAATCCAATACGTGGCTTGCACAAAAAAAAATCTACATTGTAGTGCCAGCTATGGTAAATACGTTTCTTATCTAGTCTACCTTTCTTTTCTAAAACGGATCATAGACGGGCATTAGAAATAAAATAACGCGAGATTCAAGTTCACCCGTGTGCAACACGGTCATGAAGAAATTTGCCCGTCTCAGGCGCGGACAAATGCATTAAGTGGTTAAAGTATTAGTTTGTTACTGCTATTTTTTCTGTAGCTTTATTTTTTTATCCTTATATTTTTTACAAAGTAAAAAACTTATTTAAGCAACAGCTTTTGCAGTTTTTGTTCAGTCGTAGGTGTAACGTTATCCGAAAGCATGTATCATTTCGAGCAGTTTATTTATTTTTTCCTTCTTTTTTTTCACGTGTGTTACGTAACAAACAGAAGCTCGTTATGATTGATTTATTGCGGAGCTGACGATATTTCTTAACATGAGAAGTTTGATCGAGCACTAAAACTCGGTTTGGTGTAAACCGACGGTATTGTAACGAGATCCACACACCTGTATATATGCTTGAGAAGCAGCCCTGACTGAAATTTCTGATAGCTGAAAGTGATTTCAGTCAAAGAGCGATGTTGGATAATGCCATTTTTTTTAAAGTTCTCACATTGTGAACGTTACAGGAAAAAACATGCATACCAGAAAACAAAATTGTCAACCTTCTCTTTGCCAAACTTTGGCACGTTAAACAATCATACTTTAAAGTTTTCCTTGCTGCGTTTACTTTTTAAAGACTGAACTTCGATTAAAGTCATTAACATCGCTTAAATTAAGAGATTTAAATTTCTAGCATTTGATAAAACTTTTGTGTTAAATTTTCTGAATTTTACAATTATCCTTCCAAAATAATTTTTTGTACATACAAGGCAAGATATCAGTTTCGTGCTTTCTGTGTGTGTGTTTTGTGTGGATGTTTGCCCTTTCGCGATGACCGGAAGAACCTGTAGTATCAATTGCGATCGAATTTGACACAAAAAATGTTCATATTATAAGGGTGTTCCCCCTTTTAGGGTTTTTTTTATATTTTTTTTTCAGCTCAATTTTTTTTTCTTTCGGATTTTAAGCAATTCACTAATAGTACATTTGCAGATACATTTTGAGTACTTTAATTTTTTTTTCAATTTTTTATTTATTATTCTGCTGGACGCTAAGCAGCAGGCGACTTCTTGATATTTTTAACACGATCAACGATTGCCGAAAGAGGCTGGTTTTAAATACTCCTAGAAGATCACCATGTGCGACTTCTTTCAACCTTTACCAACGGGCAAAAACGTTGTGGGAATACTTTTTATACGTATATAGAAGAACAAAGTGCCAGTTGCGTCGAGGGAAGACTGAATTCCGCTAGAAGCTCTGTCATTTTTACCAAGCACAACCCCCGGGAACCGTTGAAAATTTTTAGAACGCAACATGTCGTGAACTGTTATTAGTTTTGTGTAAAACAAAATACGGTTGTTTTACACAAATATAAACAATTTGTAATTGTTGACAGTAGCAATAACTAAACAATTCGTGATGCAAAACATAAACTCATTTGTTTCAATTAATTTTTAGCCTGGTCATGGACATAGCCATGAAGCAGTGGACAGCATTGCTCTGAAAAATGTCAAGTCTACATCTGACGAAAGTATGGTAAGTTGGGAAAAATACATCAAATGCAAGCTGCTTGAAATGTTCGAATCTCACATAGGGTGATTCGCCAGCAGTTGATCATTTAGTGGAAGTTTCTATAAGTTCGACTTAATTTCACGGGAAAAAAATTTAAAATTTTTCTACGTGTCGATAAAACTATCAAGATTAACGATTGCTAATCATTTTGCTGTTTTAGTTACTGTTTTTCAAATTATTTTCAATGGTAGTTACAAAAGGAAATTTCGCCAGTAATTAACCACTTAAATCTTTTCAATTAAAACTCGACTGTATGTATGACTGTATGTAATACTCACCTAACAGTCACCTTTGATTGCTGTGTTGTGTGTATGACGTCATCACAGACGTCACGTGACCTTAATCGTGATGGTTGCATGCAACAATGACACATAAACCCAAATTGTTGCCATTTAGCGATATCTTTAATTTCTCGTCAAGCCCATCGACTCCAAACAGATATGACGTTATGTGAGCCGCCGCGGGACTCGAATCTAAAGACCATAGGTGCAAGAATAATGACTAAATGCTGAAACATCACTATTAAATACCAATTCTGAATATAATATTTAATAATATAATCAAAGGAGTCAATAAGTAACTTACCCTATGTACCTATGTAGCCCTAGCGGCCAAACAGCTGAAGCAATTGAGCTAAAATTTTAGATATGGTTTTTTGAAGGAATACGCTCGAGATTATGATGATTTTAAACTACACAGTGATCAAGGTTGAGGTACAGTGAACGAAAATCAAAATTTTCAAAAGACAATACCCACTTTTTTGAGGTAAACTGATCAGCGTATTGAAAAAACACCAATGGCGGTGGAACGATTGGCGTGTGACGAAATTTGTTCGTTGGCAAATTCGAGCACCGACTGAAAAAACTCTTTTTACTTTGTATTTTCAAAGTTTTTTCCTCAAGCAATGATTTACTCGTGGTATTTAGTAATTGGTTTTAGTATTACTACTTTTATGTAACCCCGTGAGTTATGAAAAGGACGCGTCTAAAATCCTCTTTTCTTACAATGTCATCAGGGTTAAAAATTATCATCTTAGCAAATGCTTTAAGCTTGCAATTTTCATCACACGCCACTCGTTCCAAAATCCCCCCCCCCCCTCCTTTCGAGGATATTCAATTCGCATATCAATATATTCATGAAGACCTTAGTTTTCAATGGACTACATTTTCAGTTTTAAGCGCAATCATGTGCTGAATATTTAACTTTATTTATGAAACTTTTCGTCTTAGGTTTCCAGCAATCAATCAATCACTGATGATATCGAAAAAGAAAAGAAGGAGCAAAAAACGAAAAAGATGTTCGATTCTGCTGAGGTCTTTTGTGGTGAGTGCACTTATCTTTACTGAAATGTTTGTTTGCTGAAGCATTTAGTAAGCTTCGAGTATAATTTATTATTTTTTAAAGGTCTTTATAGCGCCTTAGTTTACAGGCGAAAAATTTATTTTACGTTTTTATAAGTCTCGCTCCCTGTTTCTTTTCCTTTTGGGTTGATAAGTACTGCTGAAAATTATTTTAAGGAATTTCAATAATGACACGTCCCATAAAGCGGGTGAACAACAAAATAAAATTGCCAGATTCCTCACCTTTTTGCGATAACAGTTATTCACTCTATTTAATTTTAAAACAAATATTAATAGTAAAAATAACTAAATTAAAGTCTAGAACTGCTTAACCACAAAACAAGTTATTATAACATTACTAGAGCACTACCGACTCTGCTAGCTGTCTCTCACCAATTCCACGGAACGGCAGACGGAACTACACGCAATATACCGTAAGCGGAAAGTTACGTACGCTGCACCCCTTACCGTGAAACATATGAGCATAAGATTAATTTAAATCTATGTTTTAATGCATATATGATATCATTTAGTTTATTATGGCACATAAAATAAGCTCTAATAATCTGACTGGCCAGCAAAGATCCCAGATTCAGTTCTAGCCGGCCCAGGGATGGCCACCCCCATAAGAGCAAGGGCTCACCCCCCTAAATATCGCGAAGACCCCCCCCCCACCCAGAAGCAAGAGCCCTAAATGTTCATATTTTGACTATTGGATATTGTTAATTGACCCTCAAAACCAAAAAATTCACTATCGCCGTAACGACGAATCCCTGACCTTCACGTGACCTATGATGACGTTGCTTGAACTGATCTCAGTTTCAGTGCCTACTGCAACACCTTCATTTGGTTTTTATATACTATAATATAGTTAGATTTATACCCTTGTCTTTATGGAACAAGTGCCAATTTGAACATAAAATTGAGAAATAAAATCAAAATATTAGCTGATATATTAATGGACCAAATGCTGTAAAATTTTCTAAAGCGACGAAAGATTTGCTGTTTTTAAATGAATCTGGAAGTGCGTTACTTCATGAAATATTCACTAGAATAAAAATGATTGCTGGTACTACAGTGTATTCACAATGATTACAAAACTTGTTTTCTTTAGGTTTTACTACGAGTGCCCTAGTTATAATCGCTGCGGATACGATCCATAATTTTGTTGATGGAGCTGCCATTTCTGTTGCATTTGCCACGTCAGAAAAAGATGGTCTACTTAGCAGTGTTGCAGTTCTGTTTCATGAAATTCCTCACGAAATGGGTATGTGACTATTTACTCATAGTATACAGCAAAATAGGTAGGTGAATCGTGTCGCCGAGGGTTACGTTTTACCTTATTTTGTTTTGTTTTTTGAAATCAACATAAAAGATTGCTTAAAGTATTTTTTTTATAGATATTCGGGTTCGAACTCGGAGTATTTTTTATGCTACTGAGTATTCTTACACCACATGATTATGTACCTTGTTCCAAGGTTCTGTCCGACCACGTCAGTGGAGGAAAATGGGCAAGTGGTTAGTTAAGGTGATTCTACCGGAATGAAATCCGCAGAAGGGAAAGGAAAATGTCATCAGGATTTTGATGCGCGTGACTCGTTCTTTTTGATCCATTTCTTCTTCGAATTCTGCAAATTGGCATCCCCGGAAACTAATAGATGCGTCCATTTAAGCCTATAGACCGGATGGTCACCATTCCATTTCATTGGTAGTCGAACAACACATGACTATTCGAGGAGCTTGAAACAGAGATATTTTCAAGAAATAAGAGTATTTTTACGCTTGCTTGACAGGCTGAGAGTAAAGAAAATATTATTGAAATACATCATAACTAAACCACAGTTTTCTTGAAATTACCAAAAACTTGATCAATTCAATAATGTTTTGTTTTTATTTATGTACAGTTTTGTAAAAGAATAAAATTACTTTTTGCTCAGCAAAATATAATCATGAAGCAAAGGGTAAAAATCCTTCAAATCTGATCGACAAACTATTGCAACTTTTTTCAAAATGCAATGATACTATAAATTAGGTTCTGTTAACTTTTTAAGTAAATAATGTCGAAATTAGACAAACGAAGCAAATTACCGCAAATTATAAACTACTACTAAGTGATGTTAGTTTACTCACATTTTTCTCTGCTAAAAACAATTCCCTGTTTCAGTCGGATGTATAAGATAACACTAGATCTTTCGTTGACCCTGGGCAATTGGAATTTGAGTGCCTCTGTACAATATATTAGAGAGGGTACAGAAGCGGACAGGTGGTGCCTGAGACAAAATTACCTTGCCGAAGGAAATCTATACTGCCTTGGGCAGTAACTGCATTTTTTTATTTTTTTGTATTTTTGACATCTATTGTACGTTAGCTTAGTTGTACAAGCTTGCTTTTTTGTTTTCCGTTGAAAAAAAAAAAAAAGGCGCCAAAAAAGCGTCTAATAACAACATTTTCCTATTGTTAGTATTGAATCCAGCACACATTTCTCCAAATGTCTCCAAAACTCATTTCTGCAGATACTGCCGTTTACTTGCCTACGGCAGTATAGGCGAGGATAGAAAAAATTACATCTTTTTTTAAAAAGTAATTTTGCATTTCGTTCAAGAAATTTATATCGTGACGTGGGTGGACAAATTGTTGGATGAAAGCTGAAAGGAACGTACAATGCAGCTGAGAATTGTTGGCGCTCAGTCTTGGATGAGTCCGATTCAAAACCGGATGAAAACAAGATAAGCATAAGTTGCTGTGATCAAACATTAGTGAAACAAGTTTTTTTGTTTTTTTTTTTTCGTGAAGTGTCAGTCGTTGTTTGCTTAAAATAAGAAATAAATTCAAACGAAAATTCGCACCAACTTCCTCATGCCCACTGTGTATTTCCCCGCCCCATTTCATACGAATTTAAATGTTTTACTCTTCCACGTAGCGCCAACAATGCTGAAGTGTGCTATATTCCGCGTCACGTATTCTACTTCCAAAATGTTACCTCCTTTCATTTAATGAACGCATAGCATTAAATGAACGGAGGTGAAATTTCTTCAATTTTGATCAATAAATCTGCTGGAAACCACTTTTCCAGACGTATAACAGGGTAGTCCGATCAGTATATGAGCATTTACCATTGTTTTATGTACAGTAATTCGTAAAATCGTTAAAAACTGTAGCATTTAAAATGCGATGTTTTTACCTCATACTTTTAATTACTCGTATTAAAATTAAAAAAAAAAAAAAAAACTGGAACTTTTTTGGTTCTGCCTTGGTTTTTTTAGAGGGAGGAGGGAGTTGAAGTGAAAACACTTTCTTTTTTTTTTCTTCCATACCGTTTGCACTTGTCACACAACAACAAAATGCAGAAACCCAGTAAGAGAACAGAAACAAACTTTAATAGCCATTTCCTTTTTTGAGTTTTATAAAAGGAATAGCCTGCTGCTAATTCATCCAAGAAAACCTTCTGAAACCATAGTTTTTTTTTTTCAATCAAATTACGAATTGTTCATTCACTGATCCGTCAACCCTACCTACTTATTCTTAAAAAATACTCAAGTTCCTAGGCCAGAAGGCGAGTCAATATTGATTACAGCTGTGAAATGAAACTTTCAATTTACGTGTTAATAATTCACGTACTTTTTTTGTTCATCGATTCCGAAACCACCAAGCAATCAAATATCATTGCTACATTTTATAAAACGTTTAAAGCAACGATGAAATATTTCAAGGTTATATTGCCACTTTGAAACATCACATTGGATTCTTGTACTACGCAAGGTTCAGCATTTGACTCGGATTTCTGAATTCTTTTTAAAGTTCAAATAACTAACTGTGCAAAAGCAGGATATTTCTTTTTTCTCTAATGGATGAAGCATAGACAAATTTTAATGGAATCAGTATTCTTCAATTGACTTTTTAAAATTTGAATCAAGTTTTTTTCTTTTTTTTCAGAAATATTCTACTTTACTTCACATAGCTAGAATTGCCACATGTTCACATAGTTTCTTTTGCATAGTAAAGAAGTGTAATAGCGAAAAAATTGACCCTCAAATTTCGGCCTAAATTTTCATTTTTACTCATGTCCGAATGAATGTTGAGTATTGCCCTGGGCAGGTGGCAGGTAAACGGCAGTATCTGTAGAAATGAATTGTTTTGTTGTCATAGTTTTTTCGCTATTTTCGTGCGGTAATCAAATAAGCAAGCCTGTACAATAAAGCTAATGCACAACGGATGACGAAAATGCGAAAAAATAAAAGAAAAAATTTACAGTTATTGTCCTTTACTTGCCCGCGGCAAAGTAGTCCGCACGTGCAGATGTAGACATTCATTTTGACGATCCCAGAGTTAATTATCACGTGTTTTCTTGTGACGTCTGTACGTGCGTCTGTCTCTCGCATAACTCAGAAACGGTAAGCGACAGAAGGTTGAAATTTTGCATGTAGACTCTAAGTGGGGTCTAGTTATGCACCTTCTCTTTTGGTTGAATTCGGATTGGTCAAAAAGGAACCTTTTAGGAGGAAAATTGGTGTTAATTTTAATGCAGACTTCAGTGACATTATAATTTGGCTATCAATTTATGATACGTCGCCAAGTTTTTGTTGCAAAAAAATAGTTTTTCGAATTTTGTTTTGGTTTGGCGATATTTTGCTAGTAATTGGATCATCTTAAAGTAGTCGATGTTAAAATCTCTGTAAAACACTTTTTTGCATCGCTTCTCGACAAATTAGGGTTGTAATTATTTTCAAATGTTTCCTTGCTCACTCTAAGGTGCTATTATATTGTATTTTTGTTCTGTATACGCGCTCCATTTAGTTTTATGCAGTTTTAGTTCGTTGTTGGTTGGTTGATTTGATTTTTATGGCGCAAGAGCCCTTGAAGTCTATACTGCGCCAAACGATTTTTTATTATATACAATTTATTTTTCATTCAAGAATCAAGTCAAGTAAGTAGAAGTAAGCATATTTTGAAGTAAAAAGCATAAAACTTCAAGTACTGGTATTAAAAAAGGAGGGCCGAAAAAACATATAAACGTTAAAAACATTTAAACAAATAGAAGATAACGAAAAAATGGACGAAACAATGTCTTGCAAAATATGGAAAGGACGAAATCACATAATGACGTAACGAACACTAAATTAAAAAAGAGAAACCAATATCACGGAGGAAGGAGTACAAATTGAGATGGGGTGGTTCCCCCAGCAACTCCTTCAAAGATGGGTTAAAATTATTAAAATACATAAAACGTATATGTTTAAAATTTGGGCTGTTGCATAAAATATGCAACAGTGTCTGGTTGACGTTACATTTAATACAAGTTGGAGCTGGTTCACGGCATAAGAGGTATTTATGGGTGAACCTGGTATGACCGATGCGAAGACGAGTTAATAAAACTTGTTCTCTTCTGGTAAGTTGTAATGATTTGAAACCTTTATCTGACGGTTGGATCGAATGTAATTTATTTAGTGTTTCAAGATTCCAGGTCCGCTGCCAATGTGTGTTAAGACATTCAGAAATTGCATTTTGAATGTCATCAAAAGGAACCCTAAAACCTATGCAGTTTTAGATCAGAGGTGCTAAAAAGTATCACCTTTCTTTACATTTGAAGTACAGTTCTTTATACTGTTTTATATGTAGGAAATGTCTAAAATGCTATTTATTTATGAAGTGTTGCTTCAAATGCTCGTACTTCTTGACCGCAACCAACAAACAATATCTCCGGTAGTGTCCCCTACTGTTGAACCAAGTAAACTTGAGGCGGGCGAAATTGAGCACGGGGGAGAAATATGGAGTCTTTTCCCTATTTAAGTCATGAGAAAACTTTTTGAGATAAAGATTAAAATATAAAAGAAATTATTTTAAAAGCTGAAGCTTTTTTTATCAATACAATATTTTTATAAACCTCTTGTATTTTACAATTATATGGAAATCAAATATTTTGATTTTCATTTCATTTTCAGATGAGAACATGTAGCAGCATAAAAATGCATGATATTTTGAGTAGTTATATTTTAAGAGATTTAAAAATCTGAGTTACTTCTCTCTTTTAGCTTCCTGTTTTCGAAAAATTTAAGCCAGTGTTACTTTTTTAGCGGATTTTGTCATGCTGACACAAGCTGGATTACCTTTCAAAAAAGCCTTAATCGTCAATTTCATTTCTGGAATCACGGGATACGGAGGTATGATCATCGGCGAACTGATGTCCGATGAAGCTTGGCGTGTTTGGTTGCAACTTGTCACTGGTGCACTTTTCTTGTATGTCTCAATGGGTGAGATGGTAAGCCAAAACACCTTCTTTTCTCATTTCTTCTCAGTTTGTCATTAGTTTAGGGATTCTTCGCTTTAATTATTCCTCTTAATTATAGCAGTTTTATGAAGAAAATTGCTCGCAATCTTTTTTGTATTATCCTTAAATGTGTATGTGTTTAGTATTTTCTCTATTGTTGTACATGGTGCGCCACCAACTCCTCCGCGATTTGGAAGACTTATTGAAAGAAACATTACAAGTTTTGTTTCGAAAATTTTCTATATGAGGCAGTGAGAAGCAAAGGGACGTAAGTGGACACTTTCATGTTTTGAGTAAAACGCGTTTAAAAATAACATCCTAGGTAGGCTTTCATTAAAATATTTTTCCAAATCATGCCGTATAGCAGCAACTACCTGGGCTACTAGTACCATCTCTTGCCCCAGGACAGAGGAGAGGTTCACCTACCATGTGTACTGGCTATCTCCAAGTTTTTAATTTTGCCACTTACATCCCTTTGCTTCTCACTGCCTCAATTGCCTCTGGCATTGAAACATCAATTCAATCACTGCCTCAAATATGAACCTTTTGTGATGCGGCAGATGGCAAGTAGTCTAAGTCTTGTTTCCCTCGCTGTAACATTTTCGATCAATATTAGCAAATGCAGTTGTGAGCCTTCGGCGCAAATGTAAACCAAGTTTTCCTAAGGGTGTGAACACACGATCTTTGATGTTACCACATACAAAAACCGCTTGGGGTTAGGTCCGGAGAGTGACACTTAGTGTTCGTTCGGGTTTTAACAAGATGGGACAACCCCCTCCCTCCATTTTCTGACTGTCTTCTATCATAACTTGCTCACACCATATCAAACGTAAAACATTTTTAAAGATTTTTCACCTCTGTCAGATTTAAATAAACGAACTAGTCACATTTCTGGAATTAAAATAATAATAATAGTTAAAAACCAGGTTTTTAAATTCCATCTGTGGAGCGCGAATGCTTCCCTCAGATCAACTGGTTAATGTAAATAATTCAAAGTTTAATTCCGAACTATTTTTTGAAATTTTAATTTTGTTATTTTTACTGAGTAATTAAGAAGGCTTATTGATTTCACTTTGTCATGCATTGAAGTTTCTTACTCTCTTGACTTCGAGATTAGTAGATCGCAAGTCACGTGACCTATTACGGTGTAACCAATAAAGTTTATGAAAGCTAAACTATTGATCGAAAGAAACACTGGAAACAAATACAGTAGACTCTCTGTTTAACGACTTTCAAGAGACCACAAAAAAAAAACGTCTTTAAATAGAATGCTTTTTAAAATTACAGTGAAGCATCAGGGCCGTGAAAAGGCGTTTTAAATAGAGGAAATCGTTAAATAGAGCGTTGTTAAACAGACAGCCAACAGTATTACAGTCGGCCTTGTTCGCACACAAAAAGTGTGTTTATTTTTGCTTTCTGTACTTTTTTTTTTTTTTTTTTGCAGATGATAAATTTTTTCTTCTCTTATTGATTTTTATTTTATTTTGTTTTATTTTTTATTTTATTTATTTATTTATTTATTTTTGTCGTGTTAATGTTTTTTTTTATTTTTATATACTTGTTTATTTTATTTTGCAAATCCTTTGGATAAATCCTTTCGCATCTTATTATTGACTTTTTTTCGCGAGCGTTGTTGAATGGTGAGTGTAGAAAACTGAAATCTGTTTTGAAAACTATATTTTTAAATTATATTTGGAAGGTTGATCTCCTCATTCCAATGTTATTTTAATTTATTTCCTTTATTTTGGAAATGTTATGAACGTTCTTTCGTTAAAAAAAAAAAAAAAAATATGTAGAGCTGGAGTAGAATTGAAATCATATGCAAGTATTTTTACCATCTCTTGAAAGGTTCCATTTTTGCTTCTTTGGAAGTTTCCTATTTCAGTTTCGATTGCGAAAAATTTTACTGCTATTTTTAGAAATCATACGAGGTAGTGAGAAGCAAAGGGATGTAAATGGACACATTTTCAAGTTTTGATAAAAACGCATTTAAAGATAAGATCTTAGGTAGGCTTTCATTGATTTTTTTTTCTAAATCATGCTATATAGCAGCACCTACCAAGACTACTAGTACTATATCTTGCCCCAAGACAGAGGAGGAGTTGACCTACCATTTGTACTGGTTATCTCCAAATTTTTAATTTTGCCACTTTCATCCCTTTACTTTTCACTATCTCATATAGCTAATCCTTACTATTTTTATTATTACTATTTATTTATTTTTAATGATTTCATGGGTAAAATATGTGCATTCTTTTTACACAGCTTCCCGAATTGAAAGCTCCAATTAATAAGAAGTGGTTAAAGTTTATTTTAAAACAGATCGGAATCGTCGTCGGTATTGTTCTGATGGTCTGCATCACTATTTTTGAAAATTCAATATAGATGAGGAATCCTTAAAGATGTCCATATACACTATTCTTGATATTTCTTTGACAGTATTCTGAACATGTATATCTTTTATCTTTTTACTTAATAATATATTCACCTTTATATAATTATTGAATTTTATAGCGATTTTTGCGACTCTGAAGGTTTCCTTTGTAACGGCAGCATTTACATATATATATATATATATATTAACTTTAATACGAATGTATAGTATTCTCGTGAGACCATGTGTTTTCATACACAAATCTAGTTATTTTTACTAATTTGTAAAGACATTTGGACATTTTTTAATCTTAAAAGCATTATTGTTTTATTTTTATTTATTTTTTTTCAATTTATTTATTTTATTTTGCGTTTCTTTCCAGATGGCTTCTTTTTCCGTTTTGAGAACAATAGCTATAAAATTATTTTATAAACCATATGTTGTGAGACCTCCAGAAATATTGAAAGTACATAAAAATAAAAGTAAAAATATTAACTATATGAGATTAATCTTAATATACTACACATTTTTCGGACTTTTTCAAAGTAACCTCACCTCTAGAATTATTTGTCTTAGTTGTTTGCGTCAAAGAAAAAGAAAATTAGGTCAGAAGTGGCGCTTTCAAATATTCCAAGAATATGAAAATGGTATCATTTTAGCATCAGATAGTAATATTTATAAGTACATTTTTGCTATCGTGTCCAAATTAATCGAACCAAGTTGCCATTTTAATTTTGCTTCCCGGATTGTTAGCGCCATATGCACAAGAAAAATATTTTTAAAAATATTTCAATTCAGCCACCCTGCCGTCATAGCACATAATAATGCCAACATTTCCGCATCTGCTAGTAGCTTATACAAGTACATTTTTGCCTGTATGTCCACACTGTACATTCCAAAATTTCATTTGCATTTTTTTCATTTAGAATCAAAGCGTTAATATTAGACATGACTTTTTTTCGCTTGGTGCTACATGTGCGACTATTATGATGCAGTTTTCAAACAAAGGAATATATTTCATAAAAATTTACAATAAAATATAAGTTATCTTTTTTGGAATGTATTGCAGTTGTATTGATTTAATTGCAACTGCTTAAATTTGTCATTTAATAGTGTCATTTGGCACGGATTATTTTTTCAAAATCATGCTTTAAACATTTTTATTTCTCTAAATAAATAAATGGCAGAAATAAAGCTAATGGTCTCTTTTTCACAATGTTTTAAAATTCTTTTAAGGTTTTCGAAGCAAAATGAAAATCTCCGTTTGGTTATAACTAGAATGCTATGCGTGCAACTCTTTATTTTCCCATTGTTTTTTTATTTCTTATTTATTTATGTTTTACTTTTTACTTTATATTTCTGAATGAATCCGTCCAATATTTTTAAATGTATTCAAGTATATTTATTTAAAATCATGTACTT